>NC_058082.1:386945740-387115054 GCF_014858855.1 Bufo gargarizans | reverse complement strand
TATGATCTGTATGTGGGACAGGATACTGGGTGACATCATTCTAGAGGGAGAATATGTTTACATTAGCCTTATGTCCATATAGGGAATGGAGTCTGCCCAGCAACAGTGAATATGTGAATCATATCTGTTTCCAATATGCGTGGAAGAATGTCTATAAAGGTGCTGAATTCCGAGAATTAAAGCAGAACTGTTTCAGAAACACGCCTGTGTGTATCTTATTGAGACCAGTTCTCCGGGTGCCTGTCTGTGACAAACAAAGGAAGAACCAGGGTGCATTAAGAAGCAGATTTCTTTCAACTGGGAGCTCTGTCCGGGAAAGAGCAATACAGCATCTCGAGTAAGTACGGAATATTCCTGTCTTTAATGACTGGGGACATTCTGATGCTTTCCGAACAAAAACATATTGTTGCTTCAACTTTGAATCCACTTCAGAAACACTGAAAGGAATAGTACCTATCTTTATGCAAGATAGACTATAAATAGACTACTGCCAAGTCTAACAGATAAATTCTTTAGGAAGAATTTTAAATAGGAATTCTTTAGGGAAGGATTTAACAGAGGAATTCTTTTGGGAAGAATTCAAATAGTGTCTGCACCCAGTTATTTTTTTTCTTCTGATGTTATGAAGCATTAAGTAATTTTATGCTGAAGGTAAGCAGCAAACGATACTGTGAAAACTGTGCTAACTTTATTGCGTGTGTCCTGGATAACTGTGGATGCCCCACTATTTTGGCTAGGGGAAACCCGCTAACCCAAAACTGGTGAACGCAAGTGACAGTTTGAAGGGATAATACTAACAGTCAGTTGAGGAGGAAGTTGAGCATAGACATAAGTCCTCTAACCCAGTTGACAGGAATTGTCGGAGCCTTTACGGTTCAGTACAGCCAGTCCTTGGGAGAGTTCAGCTCTCCTTCCGTCTCAATTTAATTATAAGAAATGGGTGCAAAGCAAGGAAATGTCTCTCCACCCCCTCCAAATGTGGGAGAAACATGTAAGGATTATGTAGCCCGGGTCTGTAGTACTGATTATTATTTAGTTACTCCCTGGGTGGATAAAATGGCAGGGTGGACAGAGGGGATGAAGAGTATAAATTTGTTCCCTCAGGAAGGGGTTAATGACACCTTCAATATGGATATGGTAAAAGGATTGTGTTTGGGTGACACTGACGTTTACCCATATTATGGTCCAGACCCCCAGTGGGACATGCAGTATATAAAGTTAGGAGGGGAAAATTGGCTTACTTATGCACCATATTTGTATGATAGACCAAATAAAAAGGTTAACCCACAGAAGGCAGAGAACCAGGAGGGAAAAAAAAAAGAAACATGAATTAGAAAAAGAATTGACAAGCGGTTCACCTCAGATGCCCCCTCCTTCCTATTTAGGAAATATCCCACAGATATATCAATCCCTTTTCAAATGATGAGTTAAATTTACTGGCTGCATATACTGCTACCCATATCCAACCACCTACAGCTTCCCAGCTCCCACAGCCACCTCCGCAGTTGCCACAACCTATGCCTGATCAGAGTGGTCAGGACCCAGCGGCTGGTGCTGTTGGTGATGGGGATGCCATATCTCCCAGGCGCCTTAGATCACAAAATTCTTTACCCAAACCTGAACATATACCTCATCCTGATGGGGACAATGACCTTGATGAACAGTGTAGGGGACACCTTGTTAAAGAAACCTATTGAAGTAGATGATATTAATAAGATTGTTAAACACTGCCCTAAACCCTCCTTATCTTCATCTGGGACATTTTATTATTTAAAGAGAGCTTGTAAAGGGAGATGTCTGACACAGGAGGATATGCGCCTCATAATAGATGGAATAGTTGGGCACAATTCCCCCTGGGATTGGAGTAAGGTCCCCTCTATAAGCACTATAGAACCCCCAAATACGCCGGCTGGAAATTATAAATTAAATACTGAGGCAGGCATACAATGTGGGAAGAAATTAAGTGTGAAATGGAGAGGTGTTTTCAGACTAGGTCCTCATTGCCGACTGCTGAGCCTGCAAACAACAATCAGGAGAGTCTGTTATAGACTTTTGGAAGAGGTTTAATGAAGTTTGGACTCTGGAAGCAGGAATGAGTATTCAGGATAATATGCATTCTATGCTTATTCAGACTTTCCTTACCAATCTACAGCCATATCTCCAACTTACTGTTAAACAAATGATCTCTGAATGGCCTGGTCTTAATAAAGATCAATTCCAAAATAAGTTAATGGAGAAAGGTGCGGCGGGTTGTCTTGAAACAGTAGGACCTAAAGAGGCCCATTACCAAACTCAGGATAGGAATTATCCCTCAAATCAGCCCAATAGGGGAAGTGGCAGGAGAAGGGGTAGAGGGCCATGCTCTGGGAGAGGGGGGAATAATAGAAATCGTTCAGCAGGTTGCTTTAATTGCGTTAAGACTGACCACTGGATTAATCAATGCCCTTACCCCCTTAGGCAACCTGCCCTAAATGATACCCAAGCTCAAGGCACCCAACCATATCCACAAGCTCAAGTCAGAGATCTTCTCCCACCACTGCCACAGTCCCAGAATAATACCCCTCGTTTTCCCGTAGCCTGGGGGCAGCAGACCTCACAATGAGGATGCCCGGGGGACAGTATCCCAGCATTCACTCTCATCACAAACCACTATAAGGACTCACCACTGATTGTGTTAACCATAGAGGGATGTTCTCTCCCTTTTCTTGTGGATTCTGGTGCTTCTAGTAGTACTATAGTAGTACTATATGTGAGGATTATTATAGTGGTCCAAGAGAGGATGCTGAGCCCTCTGTGGGAATTAATGGGATACTGAACAGATCTTATAAAACTCATCCCCTCTCGATCCAATATCCATACAAGCACCAAGCAATGTTCACACACAGTTTTAGGATCATTCCAAATTGTCCTGGGAGAGATTTGTTTATTCTGTTAAAGTTGCAGTTGGGGATTAGCAAGACAGGACACCTACATGTCACATCCTCAGTTATGCCCATTCATGTACCAAAGGATAATTGTTTATTATATTTGGAATGCTGACCTCAGGATCCGATACTTGATCCGGTTCCTCCTGAGGTTTGGGCAAATACTGACCAAGATGTTGGACTTATCTCTTGTACACCATATAAGGCAATGCTCAAGCCCGACGCTGCACCTGTTTACATTAAACAATACCCCCTTTCACCAGAAAAAGAAAAGGGGATTGAGTATATGTTGATGGAATTCCTAGAGGCAGGGGTTATTGAGGAAATTATCTCCCCCTATAATACACCTATCAACCTAGTGAGAAAGGCAGAAAATACCTTTAGGTTTGTCCAGGATCTTAGAGTGGTAAATGCACAGATCATACCCATAGCCCCTGTGATTCCAGACGTACCATCTCTGCTATCAGCTATTCCTGCCCATGCAGAGTTTTTCTCTGTTATTGATTTAAAGAATGCATTTTTTTCTGTCCCAGTTGACAAGTAGACACAGACACTTTTTGCTTTCACATTTAAATTTCGCCAGTATACTTGGTGTAGAATGCCTCAGGGTTATGTAGACTCCCCAGCAATCTACTCCATTGTCCTCCAAGTTACACTGCGCCCTTGGACTGCCCCTCATGGTTCTTTCCTTCTACAATATGTGGACAATCTCCTCATATGTAGTCCTACTCGGAAGGCCTGCCAGGCAGACTGTGTTAGTTTATTACTGTGGTTATGTGAATGTGGTCACAAAGTTTCTAGGAAGAAATTACAATGGTGTATGGAAAGTGTTGAATATTTGGGCTTTGTTCTCAGTAAAGGTGAGATGAAAATCAGCCATGCCAGAATTACCTCCGTACTGCGTCTGCCCCGCCCACAAACCAAGAAAGACATGTTGACCTTTCTTGGCATGATTGGTTACTGCCGCCAATGGATTGCTGATTGTTCCTACTATGATAATATTCTGAGACAATTCACTGATACTGAGACGCCTGACTTCATTAAATGGTCTGATGAAATGATACAAGCTTTTAGTTATTTGAAATGTGCAATGGTTTCAAGTCTTGGTTTGGGTCTACCCGACTATGGCGTTAAGGTTTGGAGTACCGCACTCCGTGTTGGGTTTGCTGGTGCCTGCAAGGACTTATCCAGTCACGTACAAGTAGAATAATTGCAGCACACAGCTTGTCTTCTTACTTATTGAATTTTATTTTTTAATTCTTAATTTTGTCATCATATGACCAAGTTCCAGTGTACGTTAAACAGCTCAAGTATACAAGTGAGATAATGACCAGACGTTTCGGCCTGTCAAGGCCTTTCTCAGTGGTCTTAAATCTAGAAAGATAATATACAAACGGTATAAGTCACATGATATACGTATCGGGATCTTTGGTCTTGACGAAAAAAAAGGGGGGAGGTTGTTATATATATATATACATATATTGAACATAAGGGAGAGTATATATAGTAAACATATTGTAAAAAAATATTGTAAAAAAATTATATATATTTTGTAAAAACAATAGACAGCTTATTGTGATCAAGGGGTGAACCTACTGACATTGGCGATGCAGTCTATATAAATATTTGCCGTAATTATCTCTGTGGGGTGTTTGTCCAATGTAAAATACACAAGTCAGTTTGACCAACTATGTGGGTTAAGCGTTCCACCTATTAAGTCATGTGGTCTATAATCTATAAATATATATATATATGCGGTCACTGTCTTGTGTAGACCATTGGACAGACCCCCTGAATAAAAAATCATTTGTTTATAGCAGAGTACAGACCTCATTACTAAAGCAGATGATGACAAACAACATAGTCTGAACGGTATACAAGTTAAACAACTTTCATATAACCTCATCTATACCATGATTAATAAAGAGTGGGCTAGGATTAGGAGATCTGTGATTACCTTATGGTGCTGTCCTTCAGGTGTGTGCACTGGATACACCTGGAGGACGCTGACTATGTGCGCTTTATACTAGTAGTGGGCGCCATTACCATGTGCGTCACATGGTACGTCCCGGATGTCTGACGTCGGTGGAACGCACGTGCGTTCGGGGGGGGGGGGGGGTAATTTATCTCACCCTCGCAAGTCGTAAATTCAACGGGTCTGTAATGGAAAAATGAAGATGTTGTTAATTGCATATAAAACAAAATTTTTTTTACAGTTACATCACATATTGATAGAGAAATCGCATTCCCGGTTAAGGCCGTGTGGTGAAAGAGTTCCGAGTGTGTGGATCCAGTATGCCTCTCTTTGTTTTAGATGCGTAATCCGGTTGCCGCCGCGTCTTGGATGATCGATTTGTTCCAATACTTGGTAACGTAATTGGGATACCTGGTGGGTTTTTTCGGTAAAGTGATGTGGAACGGGTAGCATCGTGTGTCCGAGTCTGATAGTGGATTTGTGCTTACTCACACGATCACATACGTGCTGAGTAGTCTCTCCCACATACGCCAAACCGCATGGGCACTTTAATACATAAATCACAAAGCTGGATTCACACGTAAAGAAACCCTTGATCTGGTATAGTCGACCAGTTCTTGGGTGGGTAACATGTTCGCCCCTAATCACACTTGAGCATTGTGCACAATGCAAACAGGGGAATGTTCCTTGCCGTTGGCTTTTCAGAAAAGTTTGTTTAGGTAGTTTAGTGAGGCTACCTATATCGGCTTTGACTAATTTGTCTCTGATATTGTGAGGTCTTTTGTAACAAGTGAGTGGGGGTTCACTAAATTCCGGGATGTTCGGGTATGCTTTGGTGAGTACCAACCAATGTTTCCTCAATGCCTGGTGGATTTTGGGGACCAGGGGATGGTACGTAGTTACACAGGCTAATTTTTTATGTTCTTTTTTGCATATTTGGGCTCCCTCAGTGATGTTATTCAATGTGGAATCTAGGAGAGTCTGTGGATAACCTCTTGTTTGAAATTTTTCTTTCATTTCTTTAAGTCTGATTGTTTTTGCATCTGTGTCAGTGACAATGCGGTTGACTCGTACAAACTGGGATTTGGGAAAAGAGTTTTTTGTGGCTCTGGGGTGGCAGCTGTCATAATGTAGGAGGCTATTACGGTCAGTGGGTTTATTATAGAGATCTAGTGTTATGTTACCTGTTGGATCGAGTTTGACTGTTGTGTCGAGGAAACTTATTTCTTCTTGGCTCATCTGGCTGGTGAAGTCTAATTCTGGATAGATAGCATTGAGATCATGTACAAATTCCTCGATGGTGGTGATGGGGCCCCTCCATATGCAAAAAACGTCATCAATAAAGCGTAGCCACATGACTGAAAACTGATTAAATAGGGGGTGAGTATATACGTATTCTTCCTCGAAGGCTATCATGTAGGCGTTTGCATATGGGGGGGCCACATTCGATCCCATAGCAGTACCCCTTATCTGACCGTAGTATGTGTCACCAAACATGAAGTAATTTTTTGTTAATATGGTTGTCAGTAGCTTAATGCAGAGTTCCTGTTGTATCTGGTTGAGTTCGGAATGGTTAGACAGTAATCTAGCTGTGGCCCGGATGCCCTTTTCATGTTCAATTGATGTATATAGGCTGTTCACATCAAGAGTGATTAGTGTACAGTTCGGTGGTATGTCTGATTGTTGTAGTTTGGAGATGAAATCTGTGGTGTCAAGGATGAAGGATCTAGATATTTTGATTAGTGGAGTGAGAATTTTTTCCAGGTAAATGGCCAAGGGAGAAAATACTGATTCTGTTGAGGCGACAATGGGACGTCCTGGGGGGTCTTGTAAGTTTTTGTGAATTTTTGGTAAAGTGTAGAATACTGGTATGATGGGATCCTGTTTGGTAAGGAATATAGCAGTCTTGGGATCAATTATCTCTGAGCCAGTATATATGCTAAGGATATTGGAAATTAATTCCTGAATTTGTCTTGTCGGATTGTGTGGGAGAACTTCGTACGTTGTTTTATCATTTAGTTGTCTCATGATCTCCCTCATGTATTTAGATTTGTCCATCACTACTAGGGCACCCCCTTTGTCGGCTGGTTTAATTATGATATCACTCTGTGTTTGTAGTGAATCTAGGGCCATTTTTTCTTCTGCTGTCAGGTTATTTGTATGTTTGTAGTGACCTTGTTTATTATCTTTTAAGATCCCCTGTATGGTTTTCTGGGCAAGGGAAATGAATGTTTCTACCGGATGTTTGTTGCGGGGTGGCATGAATGAACTTTTATTTCTAAGGCCTAATGTTGTCAGGGATAATGCCCCTGATGGTTCCGTGATGTTAATGGGTCCTGATTCCGTCTCGCCAAAGTGTACCTTTAATCTTAAAGTTCGGTAAAACCTCTGGAGTTCTTGTTCCAGGGTAAATGTATTAAGGCTCGGTGTGGGGCAGAAGGATAGTCCCTTTTGGAGTAGGCAAGTCTGTGCAGGGGATAAATTGGTAGAGAAGATATTTACAACTAAGTTGTTCTCCTTACCTGGGATCTTGTCTGTACTTGGCTTCCTTGACCGTTTCCTCCCGCCTCTCCTGGTGCGCCTGGTCCTGGTCTCCGTCCTCTCCGTCGGTTGCCTAAAAAACGAGCTGGATGTTTGTAACTTCCTGATCGATCACTGTCTGATGAGGAACCCGGGCCGGAGAAATGCTGGTATCTGTTGTCCCAAGTATTATAGTAGGGATTTTTCTTCCATCTATAGACGTTGTCGAGACGATAGTCCTCTGCGTCACGTACAAATTTTTGGCGTTTGTTTAGTTCCGTAATTTTTCTGTATTCACACAGTTGTTTATCAATTCTTTCTTTAGATTTTTTCCAGTCTTCCTCAGGTGCCGACGCGGTCAGAGTTGTTTCTGTGATTTCAATTTTCTTGGATAATTCTTCTATGGACTTTTGTAGTTGTTCTAGGGTTAGCAGGATTATATCAAAAGAACATTTGTTAAAAATACTTTCAAAACGTGTGGAAAATTCCGTGTTGTCCGCGAATAATGTCGGTCTTAGTCTTGATCGCAGACCCCTGGGGATGCGGTTGTTTCTGTAATATTCGGCAAGGGTGCTACAGTGGAGCTCCCATCCAATCAGGCGCTTGCGATCTCTTTCGTAATCTCGTATCTTCAGTTCATGGCTAGGTATATGTAGAAATTCGCTAGGTAGATTCACTCCGGAGACAATGCTGTCTGCAGTGCTAGTATCATATGAGAACACATTTGTCATGTTCGATTCGGGTGCTGGTAACACGCAGTATCGCTTATAGTGTTAAGGTTTGGAGTACCGCACTCCGTGTTGGGTTTGCTGGTGCCTGCAAGGACTTATCCAGTCACGTACAAGTAGAATAATTGCAGCACACAGCTTGTCTTCTTACTTATTGAATTTTATTTTTTAATTCTTAATTTTGTCATCATATGACCAAGCGATACTGCGTGTTACCAGCACCCGAATCGAACATGACAAATGTGTTCTCATATGATACTAGCACTGCAGACAGCATTGTCTCCGGAGTGAATCTACCTAGCGAATTTCTACATATACCTAGCCATGAACTGAAGATACGAGATTACGAAAGAGATCGCAAGCGCCTGATTGGATGGGAGCTCCACTGTAGCACCCTTGCCGAATATGGAAATGAAAAAATTCACAAAAACGTACAAGACCCCCCAGGACGTCCCATTGTCGCCTCAACAGAATCAGTATTTTCTCCCTTGGCCATTTACCTGGAAAAAATTCTCACTCCACTAATCAAAATATCTAGATCCTTCATCCTTGACACCACAGATTTCATCTCCAAACTACAACAATCAGACATACCACCGAACTGTACACTAATCACTCTTGATGTGAACAGCCTATATACATCAATTGAACATGAAAAGGGCATCCGGGCCACAGCTAGATTACTGTCTAACCATTCCGAACTCAACCAGATACAACAGGAACTCTGCATTAAGCTACTGACAACCATATTAACAAAAAATTACTTCATGTTTGGTGACACATACTACGGTCAGATAAGGGGTACTGCTATGGGATCGAATGTGGCCCCCCCATATGCAAACGCCTACATGATAGCCTTCGAGGAAGAATACGTATATACTCACCCCCTATTTAATCAGTTTTCAGTCATGTGGCTACGCTTTATTGATGACGTTTTTTGCATATGGAGGGGCCCCATCACCACCATCGAGGAATTTGTACATGATCTCAATGCTATCTATCCAGAATTAGACTTCACCAGCCAGACGAGCCAGGAAGAAATAAGTTTCCTCGACACAATAGTCAAACTCGATCCAACAGGTAACATAACACTAGATCTCTATAATAAACCCACTGACCGTAATAGCCTCCTACATTATGACAGCTGCCACCCCAGAGCCTCAAAAAACTCTCTTCCCAAATCCCAGTTTGTACGAGTCAACCGCATTGTCACTGACACAGATGCAAAAACAATCAGACTTAAAGAAATGAAAGAAAAATTTCAAACAAGAGGTTATCCACAGACTCTCCTAGATTCCACATTGAATAACATCACTGAGGGAGCCCAAATATGCAAAAAAGAACATAAAAAATTAGCCTGCGTAACTACGTACCATCCCCTGGTCCCCAAAATCCACCAGGCATTGAGGAAACATTGGTCGGTACTCACCAAAGCATACCCGAACATCCCGGAATTTAGTGAACCCCCACTCACTTGTTACAAAAGACCTCACAATATCAGAGACAAATTAGTCAAAGCCGATATAGGTAGCCTCACTAAACTACCTAAACAAACTTTTCTGAAAAGCCAACGGCAAGGAACATTCCCCTGTTTGCATTGTGCACAATGCTCAAGTGTGATTAGGGGCGAACATGTTACCCACCCAAGAACTGGTCGACTATACCAGATCAAGGGTTTCTTTACGTGTGAATCCAGCTTTGTGATTTATGTATTAAAGTGCCCATGCGGTTTGGCGTATGTGGGAGAGACTACTCAGCACGTACGTGATCGTATGAGTAAGCACAAATCCACTATCAGACTCGGACACACGATGCTACCCGTTCCACATCACTTTACCGAAAAAAACCACCAGGTATCCCAATTACGTTACCAAGTATTGGAACAAATCGATCATCCAAGACGCGGCGGCAACCGGATTACGCATCTAAAACAAAGAGAGGCATACTGGATCCACACACTCGGAACTCTTTTCACCACACGGCCTTAACCGGGAATGCGATTTCTCTATCAATATGTGATGTAACTGTAAATAAATTTTTGTTTTATATGCAATTAACAACATCTTCATTTTTCCATTACAGACCCGTTGAATTTACGACTTGCGAGGGTGAGATAAATTACCCCCCCCCCCTTTTCCTGCCCTCTCCCTTTCTCCCCTCCCCTCCCTTCCCCTACCTTTCCTTCCCCCCCCCCCCCCCCGTTTTTCCTTCCATCTTACACCCCATCCATTAATCCATTAACGACAGGGATATCATATATCATTTCCTATTTGATATAAAATATTGTGATAAAATATTGTGATACATTACTGTTGGTTACTCAGTACCCATTCTCCTAATATCAGTTGCAAAGTGCCTATTTACCTCTATCATCAAAAATGCCACAACATTTGACTAACCACACATTATTTTCCAATATACACATAGTGGGCGTACACTAGCGGCATATCCATACACTAATGGGTATTCACCCAAGACCCTCCTTTGTGACATAAACGAACGGCCCAGACCAGTGACACGCATGGTGGAACGCAGGCTAATTCCGCCCATGTCACGGCACATACACAGGAAGCTGAGCAGCCGGCCGGCGCATCGGAGACGTGGGTGGAACGCACGTGCGTTCCACCGACGTCAGACATCCGGGACGTACCATGTGACGCACATGGTAATGGCGCCCACTACTAGTATAAAGCGCACATAGTCAGCGTCCTCCAGGTGTATCCAGTGCACACACCTGAAGGACAGCACCATAAGGTAATCACAGATCTCCTAATCCTAGCCCACTCTTTATTAATCATGGTATAGATGAGGTTATATGAAAGTTGTTTAACTTGTATACCGTTCAGACTATGTTGTTTGTCATCATCTGCTTTAGTAATGAGGTCTGTACTCTGCTATAAACAAATGATTTTTTATTCAGGGGGTCTGTCCAATGGTCTACACAAGACAGTGACCGCATATATATATATATTTATAGATTATAGACCACATGACTTAATAGGTGGAACGCTTAACCCACATAGTTGGTCAAACTGACTTGTGTATTTTACATTGGACAAACACCCCACAGAGACAATTACGGCAAATATTTATATAGACTGCATCGCCAATGTCAGTAGGTTCACCCCTTGATCACAATAAGCTGTCTATTGTTTTTACAAAATATATATAATTTTTTTACAATATTTTTTTACAATATGTTTACTATATATACTCTCCCTTATGTTCAATATATGTATATATATATATATAACAACCTCCCCCCTTTTTTTTCGTCAAGACCAAAGATCCCGATACGTATATCATGTGACTTATACCGTTTGTATATTATCTTTCTAGATTTAAGACCACTGAGGAAGGCCTTGACAGGCCGAAACGTCTGGTCATTATCTCACTTGTATACTTGAGCTGTTTAACGTACACTGGAACTTGGTCATATGATGACAAAATTAAGAATTAAAAAATAAAATTCAATAAGTAAGAAGACAAGCTGTGTGCTGCAATTATTCTACTTACCCGACTATGGCGTGATGTTTCACTTATTTGCCAGGGACAATTGTACAACCATGGCAGGAGTCCTGGAGCAAGATCATGGAAGCAAATTCCGCCCTGTTGCTTTTTCTCAAAAGTGTTCCCATACAGGTTCAGGGCATGCCTGCGTGTCTCAGGAGTTTGGCAGCCTGTGCTATGGTCGCTGAGATGGCCATGCCTATCACCCTAGGTCATCCCACAACTCTGCATACTTCACACAATGTTCAGGCCCTATTGAGGAACATACATACACAACATATGTCAGCACAAAGACTGAGTGGATATGAAGTTTTGTTACTATCTAATCCTCAACTTCATATCAAATACTCAGCACCCACATTTGGTCCAATGGCTATACTAAATGCCCTACTTGGCTACAAGGGAGAGCAGGATGATTTTCCTCCTCCCCATGCATGTACTGAACTTATACATGAACATACCTCACCTAGGCCTGACTTACAGTCCACACCCATTTAAGGAGCACCTGATATTTTTGTGGATGGCTCCTGTTATCACTTATCATGCAGGATACGCTGTGGTTCAACTCCCTGATGTTATACTGGAATCGAATCCTATACCTTTTTAGTCAGCCCAAGCAGCTGAACTGATTGGCCTCACTAGAGGCTGTTGTCTTTTTGAGGGGAGAGATGTAAATGTATACACCGATTCCAAGTATGCCTTTGGGGTTGTACATGATCATGGAGTAATCTGGAAGAGGAGAGGCTTCATAGCTGCAGATGGGAGACAAATCTCACATTCCACCCTAGTACACGATCTCCTGGCTGCCATCCAATTATCAAGCAAAGTTGCTATTATCCACTGTAAGGCACATACTGGTCTCCAAACACACATAGCTAAAAGGAATGCCCTAGCTGATCAGGCAGCAAAAGAGGTTGCTATTAGAACAGCAGTGACAGTTCAAATGCCCTCCCTAGTTCCAGTCATTACCCTTACTGACAATCTATTGCTCAGCCTCCAGGATTTGGCTCCCAGTAGTGACAAAATAGAATGGCAGGTGCAGTACAAGACCCTTATCTGCAAAGAGGGGAAGCCATGTATCCCAGTTGCAAGTGCCCCAATTTTAATTGCACAATATCATGGTCTTGGCCAACCACTGACCTCATTCAGAGAGATTTTTTTATACCAGGTCTTAGATCAAAGGTACAATCTTATATTTCACAGTGTATTATATGTCTCAGAAACAATCCAAATAATTCAAAGAAGGCCCAACACCAGCATCTGAATTACCCGACTTCACCATTCACTCACTTACAAATTGACTACACACATATCCCAAAGACAGGAAGAAAGCAGGACTATGCCCTTGTAATTGTGGATATGTTCTCTAGATGGCCAGAGGTCTTTCCTACCACCAATGAAACCACACAAATTGTGGTAAAATTTTTGTTACAAGAGGTCATCCCCAGATGGGGGTGTCCTGTTCAAATTGACTCAGATAATGGCCCAGCTTTTGCGTCCAGGGTATGTAAGGAGCTTTCCAAAGGCCTTAGGATTGACTGGAAGTTTCATCTTCCTTCTCACCCGAAGAGTTAAGGGGTAGTAGAAAGAAGTTCTTGCCTATAGCCCTAGGATGCAGCCTAATAATAATACTGGTTACTCACCATTTGAGGTCCTAATGGAAAGACCCTTACCCACCCCTTGGGGTCCAAAGGCCCCTGTGATAGAAAAAGGGGATCTAGAAGTAGTACAGGCAGAATATGTGAGGAAACTTGTTGAAACTTTAGATCAAATTGAACGAGATGTTGCTCATGCCTCTTCTTTCTCTCCACAGGAACCTAGGCATCCTTTCCAACCAGGAGACGTGGTGATAGTCCAGTGCCTGGCAAAAGGACGAAAACAGACTGAATTTCCATTTGGACCACCCACCCGAGTGGGTGCAGTCACCAGAGCAGTCACCAGAACAGCGATTCTCACAGAAGAGGCTCCAATCTGGATTCACGCTAGCAGAGTGAAAAGGGTCCCTGAGGCTTCTTCTCCGGTGACAGACAAAGACAAAGAGGGTGAAGCAGGTGTGAATTCCCTGAACAAAGAGGGGAGCACAGAAGAAGTTTCCCTGAAAAGTGCCTTGCCACAGGCTGAAGGTGATGACCCCACAATATTCTGGGAGATTTGTTTGTCTGCTGATAATTATTAATCTTTGTGTTTTATTGCCAGTCTGGCTTATTACTACATGTATTTATCACCCAGAGGAGAAGAGTTTCTTCTGCGGTGCACCAAATAATCAGTCAGTAAGTAAAAGAGCTCAGAAGCAAGATCCCTTTGCTCCCGTCCCCTTTTATTCGGAACAGAATAGTATAGTCAGGATGGCAAATGCCCTAAATGTTAGTTCATTGTGTCTTAAAGACTTACAGAGCCCACGGGATCTTATACAAACACGTGTTATTGCTGTGCCTACACCCGTTGAATCCCTCCTTAAAGTCTGGTTAAAGGCTAACAATACACAATCTTTTATTACCTTGTATGACTTCTGTGGGGAGTGCCAGAAATTGGGAAATAGCAGGGATAATATTAGAATAAATACTATTAATATGACTGCAGCAGAAACTTGTTTTACCCTTTCCCAGGATATGACTTTATATTGTGATGGTAGAGACATAAAAACTGGATTGCCTAAGAATAGTGTATATGATTATATTGACGACTGTAAAAAGAAAAGTAGACTTGCTAGTGCCCTGAATAATTCCATGAGTTGTAATAAGACCATTGTGACTCCCAGTTTTATCTATAATATAATTCTCCCTAAGGGATGTTTTTTGTCTTGTGGTAACAGCACTTACAATTACATTCCTGCTAATGTTATTGGAGGTCCCTGTGCGTTATCCAGGCTGACTTTGGCCCTTCCCAGTAAACCCCCTATCAGGAGAGCGTACAGATCAGTTACCAAGACTTTATCAGAACACTGTGACTCTACTTTACCCCTTCTCAGCAGTACAGAATATACAAGTTTGGGCGCTTCTATATTAGGAGTGCCTGGACTGGCTATATATAATACTCGTACTATAACTTCTATTGCATGTGACTTAGCTAAATCTCTGAATCATACCTCTATTGCCTTATCAGATATGCTTTTAGATATACAAGGCATAAGAGGAGCAGTGCTAGAAACTAGATTTGCTGTGGATTATTTGTTACTTAAACATAATATAGGATGTCAAGATTAGAGTTGAGCGAACACCTGGATGTTCGGGTTCGAGAAGTTCGGCCGAACTTCCCGGATATGTTCGGGTTCGGGATCCGAACCCGATCCGAACTTCGTCCCGAACCCGAACCCCATTGAAGTCAATGGGGACCCGAACTTTTCGGCACTAAAACGGCTGTAAAACAGCCCAGGAAAGGGCTAGAGGGCTGCAAAAGGCAGCAACATGTAGGTAAATCCCCTGCAAACAAATGTGGATAGGGAAATGAATTAAAATAAAAATTAAATAAATAAAAATTAACCAAAATCAATTGGAGAGAGGTCCCATAGCAGAGAATCTGGCTTCCCATCACCCACCACTGGAACAGTCCATTCTCAGATATTTAGGCCCCGGCACCCAGGCAGAGGAGAGAGGTCCCGTAACAGAGAATCTGGCTTCATGTCAGCAGAGAATTAGTCTGCATGTCATAGCAGAGAATGAGGCTTCACGTCAGCCACCACTGCAACAGTCCATTGGCATATATTTAGGCCCAGCACCCAGGCAGAGGAGAGAGGTCCCGTAACAGACAATCTGGCTTCATGTCAGCAGAGAATCAGTCTTCACGTCACCCACCACTGTACGAGTCCATTTTCATAAATTTAGGCCCAGCACCCAGGCAGAGGAGAGAGGTCCCGTAACAGAGGATCTGGCTTCATGTCATAGCAGAGAATCAGGCTTCACGTCACTCACCACTGTAAGAGTCCATATTCATAAATTTAGGCCCAGCACCCAGGCAGAGGAGAGAGGTCCCGTAACAGAGGATCTGGCTTCATGTCAGCAGAGAATCAGTCTGCATGTCATAGCAGAGAATCAGGCTTCACGTCACCCACCACTGCAACAGTCCATTGTCATAAATTTAGGCCCAGCACCCAGGCAGAGGAGAGAGGTCCCGTAACAGACAATCTGGCTTCATGTCAGCAGAGAATTAGTCTGCATGTCATAGCAGAGAATGAGGCTTCACGTCAGCCACCACTGCAACAGTCCATTGGCATATATTTAGGCCCAGCACCCAGGCAGAGGAGAGAGGTCCCGTAACAGACAATCTGGCTTCATGTCAGCAGAGAATCAGTCTGCATGTCATAGCAGAGAATCAAGCTTCACGTCACCCACCACTGCAACAGTCCATTGTCATAAATTTAGGCCCAGCACCCAGGCAGAGGAGAGAGGTCCCGTAACAGACAATCTGGCTTCATGTCAGCAGAGAATTAGTCTGCATGTCATAGCAGAGAATGAGGCTTCACGTCAGCCACCACTGCAACAGTCCATTGGCATATATTTAGGCCCAGCACCCAGGCAGAGGAGAAAGGTCCTGTAACAGACAATCTGGCTTCATGTCAGCAGAGAATCAGTCTTCATGTCATAGCAGAGAATCAGGCTTCACGTCACCCACCACTGCAACAGTCCATTGTCATAAATTTAGGCCCAGCACCCAGGCAGAGGAGAGAGGTCCCGTAACAGACAATCTGGCTTCATGTCCGCAGAGTATTAGTCTGCATGTCATAGCAGAGAATGAGGCTTCACGTCAGCCACCACTGCAACAGTCCATTGGCATATATTTAGGCCCAGCACCCAGGCAGAGGAGAGAGGTCCCGTAACAGACAATTTGGCTTCATGTCAGCAGAGAATCAGTCTTCATATCATAGCAGAGAATCAGGCTTCACGTCAGCCACCAGTGCAACAGTCCATTGGCATATATTTAGGCCCAGCACACAGGCAGAGGAGAGAGGTCCCGTAACAGAGGATCTGGCTTCATGTCAGCAGAGAATTAGTCTGCATGTCATAGCAGAGAATGAGGCTTCACGTCAGCCACCACTGCAACAGTCCATTGGCATATATTTAGGCCCAGCACCCAGGCAGAGGAGAGAGGTCCCGTAACAGAGGATCTGGCTTCATGTCAGCAGAGAATCAGTCTGCATGTCATAGCAGAGAATCAGGCTTCACGTCACCCACCACTGCAACAGTCCATTGTCATAAATTTAGGCCCAGCACCCAGGCAGAGGAGAGAGGTCCCGTAACAGAGAATCTGGCTTCATGTCAGCAGAGAATCAGTCTGCATGTCATAGCAGAGAATCAGGCTTCACGTCACCCACCACTGCAACAGTCCATTGTCATAAATTTAGGCCCAGCACCCAGGCAGAGGAGAGAGGTCCCGTAACAGAGAATCTGGCTTCATGTCAGCAGAGAATTAGTCTGCATGTCATAGCAGAGAATGAGGCTTCATGTCAGCCACCACTGCAACAGTCCATTGGCATATATTTAGGCCAAGCACCCAGGCAGAGGAGAGAGGTCCCGTAACAGACAATCTGGCTTCATGTCAGCAGAGAATCAGTCTTCATATCATAGCAGAGAATCAGGCTTCACGTCAGCCACCAGTGCAACAGTCCATTGGCATATATTTAGGCCCAGCACACAGGCAGAGGAGAGAGGTCCCGTAACAGAGGATCTGGCTTCATGTCAGCAGAGAATTAGTCTGCATGTCATAGCAGAGAATGAGGCTTCACGTCAGCCACCACTGCAACAGTCCATTGGCATATATTTAGGCCTAGCACCCAGGCAGAGCAGAGAGGTCCCGTAACAGACAATCTGGCTTCATGTCAGCAGAGAATTAGTCTGCATGTCATAGCAGAGAATGAGGCTTCATGTCAGCCACCACTGCAACAGTCCATTGGCATATATTTAGGCCCAGCACCCAGGCAGAGGAGAGAGGTCCCGTAACAGACAATCTGGCTTCATGTCAGCAGAGAATCAGTCTTCATGTCATAACAGAGAATCAGGCTTCACGTCACCCACCACTGCGACAGTCCATTGTCATAAATTTGGGCCCAGCACCCAGGCAGAGGAGAGAGGTCCCGTAACAGAGGATCTGGCTTCATGTCAGCAGAGAATCAGTCTGCATGTCATAGCAGAGAATCAGGCTTCACGTCACCCAACATTGGAACAGTCCATTGGCATATATTTAGGCCCCGGCACCCAGACAGAGGAGAGGTTCATTCAACTTTGGGTAGCCTCGCAATATAATGGTAAAATGAAAATAAAAATAGGATTGAATGAGGAAGTGCCCTGGAGTCCAATAATATATGGTTAAGGGGAGGTAGTTAATGTCTAATCTGGACAAGGGACAGACAGATCCTGTGGGATCCATGCCTGGTTCATTTTTATGAACGTCAGCTTGTCCACATTGGCTGTAGACAGGCGGCTGCGTTTGTCTGTAATGACGCCCCCTGCCGTGCTGAATACACGTTCAGACAAAACGCTGGCTGCCGGGCAGGCCAGCACCTCCAAGGCATAAAAGGCTAGCTCTGGCCACGTGGACAATGTAGAGACCCAGAAGTTGAATGGGGCCGAACCATCAGTCAGTACGTGGAGGGGTGTGCACATGTACTGTTCCACCATGTTAGTGAAATGTTGCCTCCTGCTAACACGTTGCGTATCAGGTGGTGGTGCAGTTAGCTGTGGCGTGTTGACAAAAGTTTTCCACATCTCTGCCATGCTAACCCTGCCCTCAGAGGAGCTGGCCGTGACACAGCTGCCTTGGCGACCTCTTGCTCCTCCTCTGCCTTGGCCTTGGGCTTCCACTCGTTCCCCTGTGGCATTTGGGAATTCTCTCAGTAGCGCGTCTACCAACGTGCGCTGGTACTCGCGCATCTTCCTATCACGCTCCAGTGCAGGAAGTAAGGTGGGCACATTGTCTTTGTAGCGTGGATTCAGCAGGGTGGCAACCCAGTAGTCCGCACACGTTAAAATGTGGGCAACTCTGCTGTCGTTGCGCAGGCACTGCAGCATGTAGTCGCTCATGTGTGCCAGGCTGCCCAGGGGTAAGGACAAACTGTCCTCTGTGGGAGGCGTATCGTCATTTTCCTGCCTTTCCCCCCAGCCACGCACCAGTGATGGACCCGAGCTGCGTTGGGTGCCACCCCGCTGTGACCATGATTCATCCTCTTCCTCCTCCACCTCCTCCTCATCCTCGTCCTCCAGTAGTGGGCCCTGGCTGGCCACATTTGTACCTGGCCTCTGCTGTTGCCAAAAACCTCCCTCTGAGTCACTTCGAAGAGACTGGCCTGAAAGTGCTAAAAATGACCCCTCTTCCTCCTCCTCCTCCTCCTCCTGGGCCACCTCCTCTTCCATCATCGCCCTAAGTGTTTTCTCAAGGAGACATAGAAGTGGTATTGTAACGCTGATAACGGCGTCATCGCCATTAGCCATGTTGGTGGAGTACTCGAAACAGCGCAACAGGGCACACAGGTCTCGCATGGAGGCCCAGTCATTGGTGGTGAAGTGGTGCTGTTCTGTAGTGCGACTGACCCGTGCGTGCTGCAGCTGAAACTCCACTATGACCTTCTGCTGCTCGCACAGTCTGTCCAGCATGTGCAAGGTGGAGTTCCACCTGGTGGGCACGTTGCATATGAGGCGGTGAGCGGGAAGGCCGAAGTTACGCTGTAGCGCAGACAGGCGAGCAGCAGCAGGATGTGAACACCGGAAGCGCGAACAGATGGCCCGCACTTTATGCAGCAGCTCTGACATGTCGGGGTAGTTGTGAATGAACTTCTGCACCACCAAATTCAGAACATGCGCCAAGCAAGGGATGTGCGTCAAATTGGCTAGTCCCAGAGCTGCAACGAGATTTCGCTAATTATCACACACCACCAGGCCGGGCTTGAGGCTCACCGGCAGCAACCACTCGTCGGTCTGTTGTTCTATACCCCGCCACAACTCCTGTACGGTGTGGGGCCTGTCCCCCAAACATATGAGTTTCAGAATGGCCTGCTGACGTTTACCCCGGGCTGTGCTGAAGTTGGTGGTGAAGGCGTGTGGCTGACTGGATGAGCAGGTGGAAGAAGAGGAGGAGGAAGCCGAGAAGGAGGAGGTGGCAACAGGAGGCAAAGAATGTTGCCCTGCGATCCTTGGCGACGGAAGGACGTGCGCCAAGCAGCTCTCCGCCTGGGGCCCAGCTGCGGCTGGGAACAACATACTGTGGGACACTAAGCGACATGAGCTGTTTGAAGCTGTCTGTGTCCACCAGCCTAAATGACAGCATTTCATAGGCCAGTAGTTTAGAAATGCTGGCATTCAGGGCCAGGGATCGAGGGTGGCTAGGTGGGAATTTACGCTTTCTCTCAAATGTTTGTGAGATGGAGAGCTGAACGCTGGCGTGTGACATGGTTGAGACGCTTGGTGACGGAGGTGGTGGTGGTGTTGGTGGTACATCCCCTGTTTGCTGGGCGGCAGGTGCCAACGTTCCTCCAGAGGCGGAGGAAGAGGCCGAGGCGGCAGCAGCAGAAGAGGCTGAGGCGGCAGCAGCAGAAGAGGTAGCAGGGCGAGCCTGAGTGACTTCCTTGGTTTTAAGGTGTTTACTCCACTGCAGTTCATGCTTTGCATGCAGGTGCCTGGTCATGCAGGTTGTGCTCAGGTTCAGAACGTTAATGCCTCGCTTCAGGCTCTGATGGCACAGCGTGCAAACCACTCGGGTCTTGTCGTCAGCACATTGTTTGAAGAAGTGCCATGCCAGGGAACTCCTTGAAGCTGCCTTTGGGGTGCTTGGTCCCAGATGGCGGCGGTCAGTAGCAGGCAGAGTCTCTTGGCGGCGGGTGTTCTGCTTTTGCCCACTGCTCCCTCTTTTGCTACGCTGTTGGCTCGGTCTCACCACTGCCTCTTCCTCCGAACTGTGAAAGTCAGTGGCACGACCTTCATTCCATGTGGGGTCTAGGACCTCATCGTCCCCTGCATCGTCTTCCACCCAGTCTTGATCCCTGACCTCCTGTTCAGTCTGCACACTGCAGAAAGACGCAGCAGTTGGCACCTGTGTTTCGTCATCATCAGAGACATGCTGAGGTGGTATTCCCATGTCCTTATAATCAGGAAACATAAGTGGTTGTGCGTCAGTGCATTCTATGTCTTTCACCGCTGGGGAAGGGCTAGGTGGATGCCCTTGGGAAACCCTGCCAGCGGAGTCTTCAAACAGCATAAGAGACTGCTGCATAACTTGAGGCTGAGACAATTTCCCTGGTATGCATGGGGGTGATGTGACAGACTGATGGGGTTGGTTTTCAGGCGCCATCTGTGCGCTTTCTGCAGAAGACTGGGTGGGAGATAATGTGAACGTGCTGGATCCACTGTCGGCCACCCAATTGACTAATGCCTGTACCTGCTCAGGCCTTACCATCCTTAGAACGGCATTGGGCCCCACCATATAGCGCTGTAAATTCTGGCGGCTACTGGGACCTGAGGTAGTTGGTACACTAGGACGTGTGGATGTGGCAGAATGGCCACGTCCTCTCCCAGCACCAGAGGGTCCACTAACACCACCACGACCATGTCCACGTCCGCGTCCCTTACTAGATGTTTTCCTCATTGTTATGGTTCACCACAACAACAAAAATATTATTTGGCCCAATGTATTTTATTCAAATTCAGCGGGAAATAAATTTTTATCCTAGTATTTAGGCGCTGGGTGACCGGTATGGATTTAGTGACAGAATTAGACTTGGAAATGCACAGTAGCGTGCGTGTGAAGTTATTCTGAATGACCCTATGTGCACCTTGAATATTATATACCCTTTTAGGGATAGATTTCAAATAGCTCTGATATAGCAGAAACCACTAAATTATGAAATTGCTAAATTGGGAATTGTATTTCAACCCAGAACAAAAAATGTGCTTTGACGGACACTAAATAACTTTCCCATCCACAACAGGACAGCGGTAACAAGAGATTTAGCGGGATATAAATTTGAGGCCTAGTATTTAGGCGCTGGGTGACCGGTATGGATTTACTAACAGAATTAGACTTGGAAATGCACAGTAGCGTGTGTGTGAAGTTATTCTGAATGACCCTATGTGCACCTTGAATATTATATACCCTTTTAGGGATAGATTTCAAATAGCTCTGATATAGCAGAAACCACTAAATTATGAAATTGCTAAATTGGGAATTGTATTTCAACCCAGAACAAAAAATGTGCTTTGACGGACACTAAATAACTTTCCCATCCACAACAGGACAGCGGTAACGAGAGATTTAGCGGGATATAAATTTGATATAGATTTCAAATAACTCTGATATAGCAGAAACCACTAAATTATGAAATTGCTAAATTGGGAATTGTATTTCAACCCAGAACAAAAAATGTGCTTTGACGGACACTAAATAACTTTCCCATCCACAACAGGACAGCGGTAACGAGAGATTTAGCGGGATATAAATTTGAGGCCTAGTATTTAGGCGCTGGGTGACCGGTATGGATTTACTAACAGAATTAGACTTGGAAATGCACAGTAGCGTGTGTGTGAAGTTATTCTGAATGACCCTATGTGCACCTTGAATATTATATACCCTTTTAGGGATAGATTTCAAATAGCTCTGATATAGCAGAAACCACTAAATTATGAAATTGCTAAATTGGGAATTGTATTTCAACCCAGAACAAAAAATGTGCTTTGACGGACACTAAATAACTTTCCCATCCACAACAGGACAGCGGTAACAAGAGATTTAGCGGGATATAAATTAGAGGCCTAGTATTTAGGCGCTGGGTGACCGGTATGGATTTACTAACAGAATTAGACTTGGAAATGCACAGTAGCGTGTGTGTGAAGTTATTCTGAATGACCCTATGTGCACCTTGAATATTATATACCCTTTTAGGGATAGATTTCAAATAGCTCTGATATAGCAGAAACCACTAAATTATGAAATTGCTAAATTGGGAATTGTATTTCAACCCAGAACAAAAAATGTGCTTGAACGGACACTAAATAACTTGCCCATCCACAACAGGACAGCGGTAACGAGAGATTTAGCGGGATATAAATTTGAGGCCTAGTATTTAGGCGCTGGGTGACCGGTATGGATTTACTAACAGAATTAGACTTGGAAATGCACAGTAGCGTGTGTGCGAAGTTATTATGAATGACCCTATGTGCACCTTGAATATTATATACCCTTTCAGGGATAGATTTCAAATAGCTCTGATATAGCAGAAACCACTAAATTATGAAATTGCTAAATTGGGAATTGTATTTCAACCCAGAACAAAAAATGTGCTTTGACGGACACTAAATAACTTTCCCAGCCACAACAGTACAGCGGTAACGAGAGATTTAGCGGGATATAAATTTGAGGCCTAGTATTTAGGCGCTGGGTGACCGGTATCGATTTACTAACAGAATTAGACTTGGAAATGCACAGTAGCGTGTGTGTGAAGTTATTCTGAATGACCCTATGTGCACCTTGAATATTATATACCCTTTTAGGGATAGATTTCAAATAGCTCTGATATAGCAGAAACCACTAAATTATGAAATTGCTAAATTGGGAATTGTATTTCAACCCAGAACAAAAAATGTGCTTTGACGGACACTAAATAACTTTCCCAGCCACAACAGTACAGCGGTAATGAGAGATTTAGCGGGATATAAATTTGAGGCCTAGTATTTAGGCGCTGGGTGACCGGTATGGATTTACTAACAGAATTAGACTTGGAAATGCACAGTAGCGTGTGTGTGAAGTTATTCTGAATGACCCTATGTGCACCTTGAATATTATATACCCTTTTAGGGATAGATTTCAAATAGCTCTGATATAGCAGAAACCACTAAATTATGAAATTGCTAAATTGGGAATTGTATTTCAACCCAGAACAAAAAATGTGCTTTGACGGACACTAAATAACTTTCCCATCCACAACGGGACAGCGGTATCGAGAGATTTAGCGGGATATAAATTTGAGGCCTAGTATTTAGGCGCTGGGTGACCGGTATGGATTTACTAACAGAATTAGACTTGGAAATGCACAGTAGCGTGTGTGTGAAGTTATTCTGAATGACCCTATGTGCACCTTGAATATTATATACCCTTTTAGGGATAGATTTCAAATAGCTCTGATATAGCAGAAACCACTAAATTATTAAATTGCTAAATTGGGAATTGTATTTCAACCCAGAACAAAAATTGTGCTTTGACGGACACTAAATAACTTTCCCAGCCACAACAGTACAGCGGTAACGAGAGATTTAGCGGGATATAAATTTGAGTCCTAGTATTTATGCGCTGGGTGACCGGTATGGATTTACTAACAGAATTAGACTTGGAAATGCACAGTAGCGTGTGTGTGAAGTTATTCTGAATGACCCTATGTGCACCTTGAATATTATATACCCTTTTAGGGATAGATTTCAAATAGCTCTGATATAGCAGAAACCACTAAATTATGAAATTGCTAAATTGGGAATTGTATTTCAACCCAGAACAAAAAATGTGCTTTGACGGACACTAAATAACTTTCCCAGCCACAACAGGACAGCGGTAACGAGAGATTTAGCGGGATATAAATTTGAGGCCTAGTATTTAGGCGCTGGGTGACCGGTATGGATTTACTAACAGAATTAGAATTGGAAATATACAGTAGCGTGTGTGTGAAGTTATTCTGAATGACCCTATGTGCACCTTGAATATTATATACCCTTTTAGGAATAGATTTCAAATAGCTCTGATATAGCAGAAACCACTAAATTATGAAATTGCTAAATTGAGAATTGTATTTCAACCCAGAACAAAAAATGTGCTTTGACGGACATTAAATAACTTTCCCAGCCACAACAGTACAGCGGTAACGAGAGATTTAGCGGGATATAAATTTGAGGCCTAGTATTTAGGCGCTGGGTGACCGGTATGGATTTACTAACAGAATTAGACTTGGAAATGCACAGTAGCGTGTGTGTGAAGTTATTATGAATGACCCTATGTGCACCTTGAATATTATATACCCTTTTAGGGATAGATTTCAAATAGCTCTGATATAGCAGAAACCACTAAATTATGAAATTGCTAAATTGGGAATTGTATTTCAACCCAGAACAAAAAATGTGCTTTGACGGACACTAAATAACTTTCCCAGCCACAACAGTACAGCGGTAACGAGAGATTTAGCGGGATATAAATTTGAGGCCTAGTATTTAGGCGCTGGGTGACCGGTATGGATTTACTAACAGAATTAGACTTGGAAATGCACAGTAGCATGTGTGTGAAGTTATTCTGAATGACCCTATGTGCACCTTGAATATTATATACCCTTTTAGGGATAGATTTCAAATAGCTCTGATATAGCAGAAACCACTAAATTATGAAATTGCTAAATTGGGAATTGTATTTCAACCCAGAACAAAAAATGTGCTTTGACGGACACTAAATAACTTTCCCATCCACAACAGGACAGCGGTAACGAGAGATTTAGCGGGATATAAATTTGAGGCCTAGTATTTAGGCGCTGGGTGACCGGTATGGATTTACTAACAGAATTAGACTTGGAAATGCACAGTAGCGTGTGTGTGAAGTTATTCTGAATGACCCTATGTGCACCTTGAATATTATATACCCTTTTAGAGATAGATTTCAAATAGCTCTGATATAGCAGAAACCAATAAATTATGAAATTGCTAAATTGGGAATTGTATTTCAACCCAGAACAAAAAATGTGCTTTGACGGACACTAAATAACTTTCCCAGCCACAACAGTACAGCGGTAACGAGAGATTTAGCTGGATATAAATTTGAGGCCTAGTATTTAGGCGCTGGGTGACCGGTATGGATTTACTAACAGAATTAGACTTGGAAATGCACAGTAGCGTGTGTGTGAAGTTATTCTGAATGACCCTATGTGCACCTTGAATATTATATACCCTTTTAGGGATAGATTTCAAATAGCTCTGATATAGCAGAAACCACTAAATTATGAAATTGCTAAATTGGGAATTGTATTTCAACCCAGAACAAAAAATGTGCTTTGACGGACACTAAATAACTTTCCCAGCAGTACAGCGGTAACGAGAGATTTAGCTGGATATAAATTTGAGGCCTAGTATTTAGGCGCTGGGTGACCGGTATGGATTTACTAACAGAATTAGACTTGGAAATGCACAGTAGCGTGTGTGTGAAGTTATTCTGAATGACCCTATGTGCACCTTGAATATTATATACCCTTTTAGGGATAGATTTCAAATAGCTCTGATATAGCAGAAACCACTAAATTATGAAATTGCTAAATTGGGAATTGTATTTCAACCCAGAACAAAAAATGTGCTTTGACGGACACTAAATAACTTTCCCAGCAGTACAGCGGTAACGAGAGATTTAGCGGGATTTAAATTTGAGGCCTAGCATTTAGGCGCTGGGTGACTGGTATGGATTTAGTGACAAAATTAGACTGGGATATGGCCAAAAAATAACCACACTATTGCTGGTTAAATGCACTTGGTGTGACAGCTTGACCAACCACACTACTGAAGGTTAAATGCACTTGGTGACGGGCGCAGCTTGCCCCTGATGTAGTATATATATGGCCAAAAAATGAACAGACAATTGCTGGTTAAATGCACTTGGTGTGACAGCTTCACCCTGATGTAGGCTCTAGCCAAAAAACAACCACACCATTGAGGGTTAAATGCACTTGGTGACAGGCGCAGCTTGCCCCTGATATAGTATTTGGCCAAAAAATGAACAGACTATTGCTGGTTAAATGCACTTGGTGACGGGCGCAGCTTGCCCCTGATTTAGTATATGGTCAAAAAATGAACAGAATATTGCTGGTTAAATGCACTTGGTGTGACAGCTTCACCCTGATGTAGGCTTTAGCCAAAAAACAACCACACCATTGAGGGTTAAATGCACTTGGTGACGGGCGCAGCTTGCCCCTGATGTAGTATATGGCCAAAAAATGAACAGACTATTGCTGGTTAAATGCACTTGGTGACGGGCGCAGCTTGCCCCTGATTTAGTATATGGCCAAAAAATGAACAGAATATTGCTGGTTAAATGCACTTGGTGTGATAGCTTGACCAACCACACTACTGAGGGTTAAATGCACTTGGTGACGGGCGCAGCTTGCCCCTGATGTAGTATATGGCCAAAAAATGAACAGACTATTGCTGGTTAAATGCACTTGGTGACGGGCGCAGCTTGCCCCTGATTTAGTATATGGCCAAAAAATGAACAGAATATTGCTGGTTAAATGCACTTGGTGTGATAGCTTGACCAACCACACTACTGAGGGTTAAATGCACTTGGTGACGGGCGCAGTATGCCCCTGATGTAGTAAATGGCCAAAAAATAAACAGACTATTGCTGGTTAAATGCACTTGGTGTGACAGCTTCACCCTGATGTAGGCTTTAGCCAAAAAACAACCACACCATTGAGGGTTAAATGCACTTGGTCGCAGCTTGGATGCACTTGGTCGCAGCACCGCACAAGACACAAAATGGCCGCCGATCACCCCAGAAAAAAGTGACTGACAAACGGTCTGGGCAGCCTAAAAACAGTGAGCAATTGAGTATCAGCAGCTCAATGATCCACAGCTTCAGATCGATCAATTAATCAAGTGCTTTGGAGGAGTTAATCAGCCTAATCTCGCCCTACTGTCGCAGCCGCAACCTCTCTCTACGCTAATCAGAGCAGAGTGACGGGCTGCGCTATGTGACTCCAGCTTAAATAGAGGTTGGGTCACATGGTGCTCTGGCCAATCACAGCCATGCCAATAGTAGGCATCGCTGTGACGGCCTCTTGGGGCAAGTAGTATGACGCTTGTTGATTGGCTTTCAAAAAGCGCCAAGAAAGTGCCACAAAAGCGCCAAGAAAGCGACGAACACCGAACCCGAACCCGGACTTTTACGAAAATGTCCGGGTTCGGGTCCGTGTCACGGACACCCCAAAATTCGGTACGAACCCGAACTATACAGTTCGAGTTCGCTCATCCCTAGTCAAGATTTTAAAGGAATGCATTGTTTTAATTTATCTGACCATTCCAGATCAATCCAGTCCAATATTCAAGGGTTACATGAAATTGCTAATAATATCAAGAAAGATGTTGATTCATCCTCTTGGTGGGACTGGCTATTGAGCTGGCTGCTGGATTTGAGTTGGTTGAGAACATTATTTATCAGTATTATAATTGCTTCCTTGATTATTATTTGTTGTTGTATTCAATGTATCCCTTCACTCATACAGATGTTTTGCGTAATGTGTCCAAAACCCACCGACCCTGGACAATCATATGCTACTTACCTCTCTATGAGAGAAAGAAGATAAGTCATATTCATGACTTAAAAGGGGATTGAAGGGTTAAATAGAATAAGCTATATGATCTGTATGCAGTACAGGATGATGGATGACATCATTCTAGAGGGAGAATATGTTTACATTAGCCTTATATCATATAGGGAATGGAGTCTGCCCAGCAACAGTGAATATGTGAATCATATCTGTTTCCAATATGTGTGGAAGAATGTCTATAAAGGTGCTGAATTCCGAGAATTAAAGCAGAACTGTTTCAGAAACACGCCTGTGTGTATCTTATTGAGACCAGTTCTCCGGGTGCCTGTCTGTGACAAACAAAGGAAGAACCAGGGTGCATTAAGAAGCAAATTTCATTCAGCTGCTCTCCTGGTATTCTGACCCTGGTTACCTCCTGACGATTCACTGCTGACTCCTTCACAACACTCCTGGTATTTATGACCCGGCTTCTCCTGACTATTCTCTGCTTGCTCCATTTTTACTTCGTTGCTCTCCTGGTATTGACTCGGTCCGTTTACGTTCTGTTGTTTGTCTAGTCTGTCCTACCAGCATTTATTCCAAGCTAGGGATTGCCATCCAGTTGTCCCCTGTCATTAGGACTTGCGAGGCAAGTAGGCAGGGTCAGAGGTGAGGGTGGAGCGCAGTGGTCACCATCCTCCCCCCTGTGTGTGTGTGTGTGTACGCGACCAATACATAATATCAAGCAACCTGTGGCCAGCAGGCTGCCTGTTTAAATACTGAGTGTTATTGGGTGTTATTTTCACCCAGGCAGCCCCCCAGAGGCTAGCATCGGAGCATCTCATGCTCTGATGCGCTCCCTTGCACTGTGCTAAATCGCACAGGGCACAGGCTCTTTTGTTTATCATAACACTCTGCTGGGCGGAACCTTCTGCCCGGCAGTGTGTTCTGTGACGTCACCGGCTCAGATGGGCGGGCTTTAGCGCTGCCCTAGCTGTTTTACTGGCTAGGGCAGCACTAAATCCCACCCATCAGTGCCTGTGACGTCACAAGGCTTCCTGGCAGCCCCATGGAGAGCCCGGTATGTCACCGGATCTCCAAAAAATGCCTTTGACTTGCGGGATTTAGCAGGAGCCCACAACTCTACACAGTACTCCATGTGTGGTCTGACTAGCGTTTTGTAAAGTGGAAGGACTATGTTCTTATCACGGGCATCTATGCCCCTTTTGATGCAACCCATTATCTTATTGGCATTGGCAGCAGCTGCCTGACACTGGTTTTTGCAGCTTGGTTTGCTGTTTATTAAAATTCTTAGATCCTTTTCCATGTCAGTGTTACAGAGTGTTTTGCCATTTAGTATGTAGGGGTGACTTGCATTATTCCTTCCCATGTGCATAACTTTTCATTTGTCAGTGCTAAACCTCATCTGCCACTTATCTGCCCAAGCCTCCAATCTATCCAGATCCCTCTGTAGTAGTATACTGTCCTCTTCAGTGTTAGTTACTTTACACAGTTTAGTGTCTTCTGCGAAAATTGATATTTTACTATGTAAGCCTTCGACAAGATCATTAATAAATATATTGAAGAGAATAGGGCCAAATACTGACCCCTAAGGTACCCCACTAGTGTGACAGTGACCCAATCTGAGTGTGTACCGTTAATAACCACCCTCTGTTTTCTGATCATCCCCCCCCCCCCTTGTACTTGTTTTACTGATCCGCTACTTTCCGGCTGCGTGGGCATGAGTTTAGTCACTTCGGTGCGCAATCCTATCCTGCGGCGCATGATCCAGTGAGACCTGTGACCTACAGTGGCGGGTCTCGTGGGATCACGCGCCGCAGGACGGGATTGTACACCGAAGTGACTGAACCCGCAAGTAGCGGAACAAGTACAAGGGGGGTGGGCAATTTTTTTATGTTACCAAGCCAGCATAACATTCGGGGCACTGGACAAAACATCCGGGGCTCAAGCCCCAAATGTTTTGGCCTAGCGACGCCCCTGGTGATCAGTAAGAACTGTAACACAATGTTCTGCTCCCTCCAAAAAATGATGCCATTCCTCAAAGGCCCATTTAATAGCGAGTAACTCTCGGTTCCCAATGTCGTAATTCTCTCAGTGGGAGAGAAGTTACGAGAGAAGAGTGCACAAGGTCTCAGATTCGTGAGATTTGATTCGTGAGATGCATCAACTTCAACTACAAAAGGCTTTTCTTGATCCGGCTGAACCAGGATTGGGGTGTTAACAACACACTTCTTGAGAGTTTCGAAGGCTTTTATGGCCTCACATGGCCAATTAACTAGATCTGCCCCCTTCTGGTAAGGTCGGTAAGAGGTTAAGCGACCACCGAAAAAAAATTCATAAATTTTCGATAATAATTGGAAAACCACAAAAAAACGTTGCAATGCTTTAAGGGAAGAGGGTCTCACCCATTTCTGTATGGCTTGCACCTTCCCTGGATCCATCTTAAAAGATTGAGGAGTAAGGATATATCCCAAAAACTAAAATTCTTGTACCCCAAATATACATTTCTCCTCATTGGCAAATAATTGATTTTTTCTAAGTGACCTCCAGAACCTGTCTGGTGTGAGTGACATGGGAATCCCAATTCGGTGAAAAAATCTGGATATCGTACAAATATACACTCATCAGCATTTTCCAATAAACTGACTGAAAATATAATTAACAAAGTCTTGAAAAACCGCCAGAGCAGTACTCAGACCGAACGGCATAACCAAATACTCAAAATGACCCTCAGGAGAGTTGGAGGCAGTTTTCCACTCGTCTACCTCCCTAATTCGAATCAGATTATAGGAAATCGAGTTTCGGGAACCAACAGGCCCCAAGCACCTGATTAAACAGGTCAGGAATCAACGGCAAAGAGTTCTGATTTTTAAAAGTAATTTTTCTCAATTCTCTATAATCAATACAGGGTCTCAGACCCCCATCTTTTTTTTCCACAAAAAAGAACCCTGCCCCCATAGGTGATACCGAGGGTCTAATATGAACTTTTATTAAACTTTCCTTCAGATATTCCCTCATAGAGGCTCGTTCAGGACCGGACAAGTTATAAATATGACCATTTGGGTATTTGGATCCTGCAATGAGATTATGGCACAATCCTATGATCTATGGGGAGGAAGGTTCTCAGTGTCAGATGTGGAAAAAACATCAGCAAAGTCATAAATGTATGGGGGAAGAGCATTTGACCCACTAGTGATTCCAGCCTGAATATCCGGTAGACAATATGATTTACATTAAGGTCCCCATTTCTCTATTTCACCTGTGGACCAATTAATGACAGGGTTACGAATCTGGAGCCAAGGCATGCCCAAAACCATCTCCACGGGTAAATTCTCTAATATCACAAAAGAACAAATTTAATTATGACAAGCCCCCACAGTCAAGGTCACCTCAGGAGTACAAAATGTGACTGTCCCGCCCACCAAAGGAGTAAAATCAATAGGAACAATGTATAATGAGTTAGGGAGAGGCAAAATGGGTACCCCAATAGAGAGAGCAAAATTATGATCAAGAAAATGAGAGGCGGAGCCTGAATTAATAAAGGCCTCCCCGTGACCCTTACAAGAACCCCAAAAAATAACCACCGGTACTAGGAATTTCTGTTTTACCACCTCTGGGAGTACCTTATCTTTTGGGATGTTCGATTTGGATGATCTCCCAAAGGAAGGGACCTTGGGGCATAATCGTACCCAGTGGTCAGAGTGGAAGCATGTACCCCTTTGGCATCGTTGATCTCTTCTGGTCATCCTGAGTTGCATGGGTTCTTCAAGATTATTTTCCACCTTGACTCCAATAGGTAAGGTCAGGTTTGCCCACTGTCTATCAAAAGAACAGATGTTCCCGCTGCCTTTCTCTGATGCCTTTCTCAGTCTAATAGCTAGGGTCATAGTCTGCTCTAAGGTGTCAGGACAGGGATAGCTGACCAACATGTCTTTGAGACTTTCAGAGAGCCCTGATCTAAACCGACACTTGAGTGCTGGCTCATTCTAGCCAGAGGGAACACACGACTTGCGGAATTGGGTATAGTACTCCTCTACTAGTCTGTCCTCCTAAGTAAGAGACTTCAACTGAGATTCTGCCACAGTCGCCCTTTCAGATTCATCATAAAGTACACCTAAGGCCTGAAAGAACGATTCCACTGAAGCTAGACAAGGGGAGTCCGTGGGGAGGTAGTATGCCCATTCTTGTGGGTCACCTTGCAACAAATGGATAATAATCCGTACTCTTTGTTGTTCAGACCCTGAAGAATGAGGGTGTAAACGAAAGTACAATGTTCAGCTTTCCCTAAATGCAAAAAAAGATCTACAATCCCCTGAAAAATTATCCGGCAGCTTAACATGGGGCTCGATATTCTGCATGGAGGAGGTAGCTAAAGGTGGGGTCTGAACCGATTTCTGCTGCTGTAACCTTTCCGCCAACTCCTGCAATATTTGAGCAAGGTTATGGACCTGATCAGTAAGCACTCGCATTGGGTCCATAATGAAGGTAAGGCCTGTGATTCTGTCATAGACGGGAGGAGTGTGTGCTCCACCCTCACCTCTGTCCCTGCCTACTTGCATGGTCCGCCCTAGACGATGGTGTACAACTTGATGGCGGTCCCTAATCTGAGTACGTGCAGGGCCTTAAAGGTTAGAATACAATAAAGGTGTCACGGATGGTGTTGCAGAAAGCTGGAACTTATAAATAAACATCCGACTGGCTTGATCACAAACTAAGGAGCATATGGGTGAGCCCTATAAAACCCCTAGAGCTCTCCCTGACTGCTATGTCCATGCAAAGGTGCAAAGGTCTTTATGGTAGACCAGTGGTCAGCAACCTGCGGCTCTAGAGCCACATGCGGCTCTTTAGCCCCCTGATATTGGCTCTTCCAGGTGCGGGCTCACATGTACAGTGCGATAGCATTTTCGTTGCCCGTAGCAAAAATAGGTAGGAGGGTGAAGACCAGGAAGCGGTGAAGGCTCTGTACTCTGTTCCTGGTCCTCAGTTGTAGGCTGTGCAGGGCTGCGCACAGTGTGAGGCGCTCTGTGACGTCACTCTGTGCACGCCAGTTCACAGCACAGCCGACAGCAGGAGGAACACAGAGCGCGGGTGGTGAGGAGCAGCGGCATCCAGGAGCCGGAGAGGTAAGTGCTTTTTTATTTTATGAAACTTGGGGCTGATCTGAGGCAATGAGGTGATGAGAAACCTAATGGGGGATATGAGAGGCATCATGGATGATGAGAGGCATCATGGATGATAATGGTGATGATCAGGGCCGGTGCTACCATAAGGCAGACCAAGCGGCCGCCTTAGGGCGCACCCTGGGGGAGGGCGGAAAAATGTGACATGGAGGGGGAGAAATGTGACATGGAGGGCTGATGTGACATAGGGGGGTGATTTGACATGGAGGGGGAGAAATGCGACATGGGGGTCTGATGGCTGACATTGGGGGCTGATGGCTGGGGGATCTGTTCTGATCCGAGGTCTGATTAACATTGGGGGTCTGATAGGGGCTGTGAGCGGAGGTCTGATTAACATTGGGGGTCTGATTGCTGGTCTGACCTGAGGTGTAATGGAAAATATTTTTTTCTTATTATCCTCCTCTAAAACCTAGGTGTGTCTTAGAGGGCGAAAAATGTGGTCCTTAAACCAGCCATTGTCTGAAGCAGAGAGAAGATACCAGGACCACAGAGAGGAGAAGCGTGGTGGGGGGGCGCCAAAATGTAGCTTCGCTTGTGTTGGCAAAAATCCTTGCACCGGCCCTGGTGATGATGAGAGGCATCATGGTTGATAATGGGGATGATGAGAGGCATGGGGCTCTTATCTGAGGTCTGATTGAGGGGGTCATTTACTTTGGGGTCTGAGCTGACATCTGATCTCAGGGAGGTCTTATTAACATTGAGGTTCTGCTTAAGTGCTTGAGGCATAAGGTCACTGACTTTTTGAATGTTCGTATTGCGCTTCAAACAATACCTTCATGGGAATAGGGGTTCTAAGTTAGTCTCCAACCTTATTAAGAACCAAAGAAATAAATCCTTTATTCAAGCCATCAAATCAGCCGCAGGCCCCCGACTTATTAATACTCCAGCGATAGCTCAGGAGTTTTGCTCCTTTTATTCAAATCTGTATAACCTCCCAATACCCCTCACCAGCCAGCAAATCGAGAAACGCACGTCGGAGTTCCTTAGCTCTATTAACATCCCAAGAATTTCTGAGGTCGATATACATCAGCTGCTTCAACCGTTTACAACGGAAGAGGTAGAAAAGGTTCTAATGTCTATCCCTTCAGGCAGGAGTCCCGGACCTGACGGTTTTCCAAGCTCATATTACAAAAAGTATAAAGATATTTTAGTCCCACATTTTATCACGACATGCAATCTCCTCCTTACAGGTGGCTCTCTGACCCCACAAGCCTAGGAAGCGCACATAACGATTATCCATAAAGAAGGGAAGGATAAGGAAGCATGTGGAAGTTACAGGCCGATTTCACTGCTGAACACCGATTTGAAGTGGTGGGCTAAACTGCTTAACAGCAGGATGTCAGGGTTGCTCCCTGGGCTTGTGGGTGAAGAACAGGTAGGTTTCGTTGCAGGTAGAGAGGGTAGGCATAATATCAGTAGAGTCATACATGCGATCACCCACGCCATCAAATCTAAGTCCCCTCTTGTACTCCTGGGCACAGATGCGTAGAAGGCGTTCGATAGGGTTAGCTGGGCCTATATGGAGAAAGTACTACAAGCCTTTGGCTTCCCTGAAGGCCTCATCAGAGCTATCTATACTCTATACTCTGCACCATCTGCGAGAGTACTAGTCAACGGCACCCTATCGAATGCCTTCCAAGTTAGAAACGGTACTCGTCAAGGATGCCCATTATCCCCCACCTTGTGTGTACTCACCCTAGAGACGCTTCTTCTTAAGTTCCGCCAATCCCCCACGATCAAAGGAGTGAAACTAGGCAGATTTACTGCTCCTGATGATTTACTGCTCCTGTTGTCAAATCCTGAAGAGGCTTTGCTGGAGGTTATGCAGATTTTCGAAACTTTTGGGGTTATCTCAAATTTTAAGATAAATTTCGATAAGTCGGAGGCCCTTGGCGTTTCCCTCCCGGCTATCCTGCGTACTAAGGTCAAAGCCCTCACACCATTCAAGTGGCCTACACAAGCAATAAAATATTTGGGGGTGATGATCCCGATGGACCCCAAGTTGTTGTTTAGTCTTAATTTCCCCCCGCTACTCTCCAAAGTCACCTCTATTCTCTCTAAGAGCAACTCTCCTTTCCTAACCTGGCTAGGCAGGAAAAATGTCCTCACCACCTACATCCTGCCGCTGATAATGTACACCTTGAGAGCCCTACCCATATCGGTACCTGTTAGTTTCATTAATAAACTACAATCCATCATGAGCAGTTATTTGTGGGATACGAAGCGCACTAGAATGTCCTTTCGCCTTCTTTCCCGAAGAAAGAAACATGGGGGTATCTCCCTCCCTGACCTATCAACCTATATACAGGCTATTAGTTTGGAAAGGTGGCTTAAACTGGCCAGACAAGAGACATTCTGTATGCATGTAGATTTAGAATTGACACTGTTGGGTAAGGAATTGTTCCATAGGTTATGGACACCTGAGAGGACAGGAGAAGGGAACAAAGTAGATAGCGTACTCACCAGAGGAATGCTGCATATTTGCCATAAGTCTTTGGTCTTAACATCTGCTCAGGACAAGATTTCTCCCTTAGCTCCTATCTCAGTTATCCCCACACTACTGTTCCCACAAATTAAATCTCCATCAGACATTTGGCTATCAATGTCACATCACAGAATAGGAGATTTGAAAGGGTTACAGATCACTTCCGACTTCTATACTGCCCTCTCGGGTGTACCTGCCCTTGGTAAAGATTTCACTCAAAGAAATGACTTTGAGAATGCTTGTAGGCAGTTTATGATTTCCAAATTTACCACTCTCCCTGATCCATCATGGTTGGAGAATTATGTTCTGCTGCCAAATTTACCTCATAAATGCACCACCCTCATTTATAGGCAGATTCTAAGTGAGAGCTATTCTAGCGTACCGCCCTGGGTTGCTGAGTGGGGAAAAGAACTCCACCTTGAATTTAGTGACACTGACCGTAAATGGATTCAGAAATCTTCGCACGGCTTTTCCAAGTGCATAAAAATTCAAGAAATCTCTGTTAAGACAGCGTTGCGTTGGTACAGAACCCCCGAGTTCCTTTCTTTCAAATTTCAAAAGAGATTTCAAACATTGAGGTTCTGATTAGTGGTCTGACCTGAAGTGTAATGAAAAATATTTTTTTCCATATTGTCCTCCTTTAAAACCTATGTGCGTCTTATACAGTCATGTGAAAAAATTAGGACACCCTTTGAAAGCATGTGGTTTTTTGTAACATTTTTAATAAAAGGTTATTTCATCTCCGTTTCAACAATACAGAGAGATTAAAGTAATCCAACTAAACAAAGAAAACTGAAGAAAAGTCTTTTCAAGATCTTCTGTAAATGTCATTCTACAAAAATGCCTATTCTAACTGAGGAAAAAGATAGGACACCCTCACATGTATTCCCTCTTAAATTGGCTCAGATCTCACACAGGTATATCACACCAGGTGCACATAATTAGTAGATCGTTACTCTGCATGTTGAATGAGGCTTGCCCTATTTAAACCTCAGACATTTAGTTTGGTGTGCTCCTGACTGTTGAAGTGAGAGTGAGCACCATGGTGAGAGCAAAAGAGCTGTCAGAGGACTTCAGAAAAAAGATTGTAGCAGCCTATGAGTCTGGGAAGGGATTTAAAAAGATCTCAAAAGATTTTGAAATCAGCCATTCCACTGTCCGGAAGATAGTCTACAAGTGGAGGGCTTTCAAAACAACTGCCAACATGCCCAGGACTGGTCGCCCCAGCAAGTTCACCCCAAGAGCAGACCGCAAGATGCTAAAAGAGGTCTCCAAAAACCCTAAAGTGTCATCTCGAGAACTACAGCAGGCTCTGGCTACTGTTGATGTAGAAGTACATGCCTCTACAATCAGAAAGAGACTGTACAAGTTTAACTTGCATGGGAGGTGTGCAAGGAGGAAACCTTTGCTTTCCAAGAGAAACATCGAGGCCAGACTGACATTTGCCAGAGATAAAGTTGACAAAGACCAGGACTTCTGGAATAATGTTCTTTGGACAGATGAGTCCAAAATTGAATTATTTGGACACAACAGCAGAGGACATGTTTGGCGTAAACCAAACACAGCATTCCAAGAAAAGAACCTCATACCAACTGTGAAGCATGGAGGTGGAAGTGTCATGGTTTGGGGCTGCTTTGCTGCAGCAGGACCTGGTCAGCTCACCATCATAGAATCCACGATGAATTCTACTGTGTATCAGAAGGTGCTTGAAGAACATGTGAGACCATCAGTTAGAAAATTAAAGCTGAAGCGGAACTGGACCATGCAACATGACAATGACCCAAAACATACTAGTAAATCAACCAAAGATTGGCTGAAAAAGAAGAAATGGAGAGTCCTGGAATGGCCAAGTCAAAGTCCAGATTTGAATCCCATTGAGATGCTGTGGGGTGACTTGAAAAGGTCTGTACGTGCAAGAAACCCCTCAAACATCTCACAGCTGAAAAAGTTCTGCATTGAGGAGTGGGGTAAAATTTCCTCAGACCGATGTCGAAGACTGGTAGATGGCTACAAGAACCGTCTCACTGCAGTTATTTCAGCCAAAGGAGGTAACACTCGCTATTAGGGGCAAGGGTGTCCTATCTTTTTCCTCAGTTAGAATAGGCATTTTTGTAGAATGACATTCACAGAAGATCTTGAAAAGACTTTTCTTCAGTTTTCTTTGTTTAGTTGGATTACTTTAATCTCTCTGTATTGTTGAAACGGAGATGAAATAACCTTTTATTAAAAATGTTACAAAAAAACACATGCTTTCAAAGGGTGTCCTAATTTTTTCACATGACTGTAGGGTAAAATGTTGTGGAGTGAAAGAAGATGTAGTGTCGAGGATTGAGAAAGGTATGTTCAGATGGTTAGGAATACCCTTATGAAGTAAATAACAATGTACCTTCCTATATATTTGAAGTTTAAAAAATTTGGCTCTCAAAAAAATAAAAATCGCTGTTTTGTCGATATTTGGCTCATTTTACTAATAAGGTTGCCTACCACTGTGGTAGACGAATGCATGCCCACGTACCTTATACTATGTGACACCTGAAAACCCTATAATAGTGAGGGGACACGACCAGCGGCTCCTTGTACTTAATACGGACGGAGTCAGGGTCACCTACAATCAAGCCATCAAGGAAACACAAATAAAGGAAACAGACTTATCTGAGGAATCAGGAGAAGCATTATCCAGCAGTGAACAACTCATCCAGGAAGAAGTATAAACCGCAAAGTGAGGCAGTATGGGAGGGAATATAAAGGGAGACAATTAGTGTTAATAGGTAACAGCTGGGAGAAGGAAAGGAGATGACAGTGAAACCAAAACAAAGAACGTCATGCAAGAGGTAGCGAAGAACGTCTAACAGACCTTCTCACAGAGCTGGCGGTGACAGTACCCCTCCCTCTATGGGTGGACTCCGGGCACTCAGAGCCCACCTTCTCAGGATGAGACCTATGGAAAGCCCTGATGAGACGAGTGGACTTAATGTCCGCCACTGGGACCATCATCCTCTCCTCAGGACCATAACCCTCCCAATGAACGAGGTACTGGAGAGAACCGCGGATAATGCGAGAATCCACAATCCTAGAGACCTGTCACAGCTGAGGATGGGGGAAACCCTCAGCTGTGCGATGTTAAACGTATGTGGAAGCTGCTTGGCCAGGACAACAGAATTAGGGAGCAGGTCACCTCCTACAGCGTCCCTAACTCTGACCCTGACTCCTAACTGTATGAGCCGACCCAGATGGTAGGAGGGGTCATACTCAGGAACCTCGGGTCCCTACTAGCCCTCAGCAGATCCCTGAGCTAGGAGCTGGGTAAGACAACCTGTTCCTCCTAGACACAAAGGAACAGGAGTCTAAACTGGCCAAACTGCAAGGAAGGGGAGACATAAACAGCCTAAGGATATGGCAGGTGAGTGAAACCACTTCCACCCCTACCTGCCACAGACACATAGAATGGATCCCGTACTCACATGCTGAATGTCCATACCAAACATAAAAGGACACAGCACACACACATAAACACACAGGAACCCAGATCCATAGCTGCAGTAAGATAAGACGTCACAAAAACATAAAATAAACATCACGCATAACTCTTATATTTTTTTATTTTTTTATCAACTATGTTTTTATTGACCAAAATAATCACAAGCATGATGATAATATCACAGCATGATGACAATATCACAGCATGATGATAAAGGAGTTCGCAGACTCCAATACAACATTTTTCAAGGTTGACAGTAAACATCATATGCAAGGGACAATCTTTCAATTTTTCATACAAACTGGCACTTACATTGCTATTGTAAGTACAGTGCAATATAAATAACAACAGAATAGTAGAAACCCAATACCCTACGGCCTATTAGTAAACCATTTATGTGCTACCTGATTGGGATTTGGTGTCGAACTGTTTAGAGGTAAGGGATGAAAAAAAGAAAAGAAAGAGAGAAAGAAAGGGAGGGGGGGAGGGGGGGTCTCGCCATGAAGTTTGCTCATAGCTCTCCATTTATCTTCTAACTTATTACCTATTCCACGCACAGTAAAATGATGAAAGCCAAGGGTCCCACACTTTGAGGTATTTGTGGTGAGTTCTGGATGACCTGCTACACATTTCTTCGAATCTACATATTTGCCCTACTTTCTCTATCCACTGGTCTGTCGTAGGGGGTGAGGTATCTAACCATCTCAGGAGAATCAGGGACCTGGCCGCCATCAACAAATGAGTTGTTAAATTTGAGGAAGTAGGTCTATAGCTTTCCGAGGCACTATCTAACATAGTCAAGTGTTTGTCTCTGAATTCATGTAATGACCGGCAACACGCACAGGGAGGAAAAAGGGAAAGTCCTGCCCAAGGGAGAGGGTAAGGTGGTGACCCCTAACTCTCCTTGCGGCTGGCACCTGACTGCCCTGACGTCCCTAGACGGGTTCCTCACCCGTGCGGCGATCACGTGCCTAAACCCTGGCTTTCCCTGAAATGAACCCTAGATAATGAACGGGGAAAGTGGGATCGCTAGTCCTCACCACTGACACTAAGAGGGAAACACCAGGGAGAGGACAGACAAACACAGACAAACACAAACACCCAGGTGGACGACAACAACTGTCCACAAAGGTCCAACAGGGATCCGGAGGGTAGCGTTCTGGATCAACTACCAGAGAACGCAGCAACACAGCTCCAGTGGGTCAGAATAGATGTCCAGGCAGGAAGCTCTATATCTGGCAACCAGAGAAGTGTGAGAGGGGAATATAAGGAGGATTGGGAGTGCTGGACAAGGAACAGCTGAGAGAAGGAGCTACGGATCCCTGAGTGAGCCAAAAGGGTTCGCAAAGCAAACCCAGAAAGCTACAATAAGGAAACATCCCTATCTTACATAGAGCGTGCAGCCAACCGCTGCGACCTCCTGACCCCGGGTACAACGGAGTCAGGCGTGGCTCTTGACACCCTCGTGACAGTACCCCCCTCTCTACGAGGGGCCTCTGGACACTCAGGACCAGGTCTCTCAGGATGAGAGGCATGAAAAATCCGAACCAGCCTGTCGGCGTTTACCTCAGACGCAGGAACCCACATTCTTTCCTCGGGACCGTAACCTCTCCAGTGCACCAGATATTGGAGAGAGCGGCGGACCCGACGAGAATTAATAATTTTGGATATCTGAAATTCTAAATTACCATCCACGACAACAGGAGGGGGTGGCAGCGGTGACGGTTCTAGAGGTGGAACATATTTTTTGAGTAACGACTTATGAAAGACATTATGGATTTTAAAAGTCTGAGGCAACTCCAGGCGAAAAGCCACGGGGTTGATGATGGCTACAATCTTGTACGGACCAATAAACCTAGGACCCAGTTTCCAAGAGGGAACCTTCAATTTGATATTCCTAGTAGATAACCACACATAGTCATTCACTCCTAGGTCTGGACCTGGCGACCATCTCTTATCAGCCATGCATTTGTATTTACCTCCCATATTTTTCAAGTTAGCTTGCACCTTCTGCCATACCGATGAAAGAGATGACGAAAACCGTTCCTCTTCGGGAACCCCAGAAGACCCCCCCTCTTTGAAAGTACAAAATTGGGGATGAAAACCATATGCACCAAGAAATGGTGACTTGCCAGTGGATTCCTGACGGCGATTATTTATGGCAAACTCAGCTAAGGGTAAATATGACGACCACAACTCTTGGTTTTCAGACACAAAACATCTTAGATATGTCTCCAGGTTTTGGTTGGTACGCTCAGTCTGTCCATTCGACTGAGGATGGAAAGCTGAGGAAAAGGACAAGTGAACCCCCAAACGGGAACAAAAAGCTTTCCAAAATTTAGAAATAAACTGGGTTCCCCGATCCGAAACAACATCGGAGGGGACCCCGTGAAGCTTCACGATCTCACTGACGAATACCTGAGCAAGAGTTTTAGCATTAGGTAGTGCGGGTAACGCAATGAAGTGTGCCATTTTGCTAAACCTGTCCACTACTACCAAAATAACTGTTTTACCTGCAGACAAAGGTGATAAAATCCATAGACAGATGTGTCCATGGTCTATTGGGAATGACGAGTGGTAATAGAGACCCTGCAGGACGTGTATGTGAAACTTTTGCGCGCGCACAGGTAGAACAAGAAGACACAAAATCCAATACATCCTGACGCAACCTTGGCCACCAAAAACGACGAGACAATAGCTCCAAGGTTGCTTTACCACCCGGGTGCCCAGCAAGTGCCGAATTATGACGTTCCTTTAATAATTCGAACGTAGGTTCAACGGTACAAACAATTTCTATGAGGGGCAAGAGACCGGGGCGTCCCCCTGGGCCTCTAACACCTTCCCCTCCAAAGCAGAGTGTACCGCAGAGACAACCACTCCTCTTTGAAGAATGGGCACCGGATCACTCACATTACCCCCTCCAAGGAAACAACGAGATAGTGCATCAGGCTTGGTATTCTTTGCCCCAGGACGATAGGTAATCACAAAGTTAAACATGGTAAAAAATAGCGACCACCTAGCCTGTCTAGGGGTGAGACGCTTAGCTGATTCGAGGTACAGCAGATTTTTGTGGTCCGTAAACACAGTGACGGGGTGGACTGCCCCCTCTAAGAAGTGACGCCACTCCTCAAACGCAAGTTTAATAGCTAACAGTTCCCTATTGCCAATATCGTAGTTCTGTTCTGCTGCAGATAGTTTTTTAGAAAAGAAAGCGCAAGGACGCCATTTGCCAGGGAGACGGACCCTGAGACAGTACAGCCCCCACTCCCACCTCTGATGCATCGACTTCAACAATAAAAGGCTGAGAGACATCAGGTTGGACTAGTACAGGTGCTGAGGTAAACCTCTCTTTTAGAGAGGAAAAAGCAACTTTAGCGGCGTCAGACCATTTAGAAAAATCAGTCCCCTTCCTAGTCATGTCAGTAAGGGGTTTTACGATCACCGAATCATTTTTAATGAATTTCCTATAGAAATTTGCGAAGCCCAAGAACCGTTGTAATGCTTTGAGGTTCTCAGGAAGATCCCAATCTAAAATTGCCTGGACCTTCCTAGGATCCATACGGAAACCTGACGCAGATAAATAATAACCTAGGAATTGTATCTCCTGAACGGCAAAAACACATTTTTCAATTTTAGCATATAATTCATTCGTCCGTAGGACCTGTAGTACTTGTCTGACATGCTCCTCATGTGTTCTCAGATCAGACGAATAAATTAAGATATCATCTAGGTATATTACCACAAACCTACCGATTAGATGACTAAAAATGTCATTAACGAAATGTTGGAAGACGGCAGGAGCATTGGTCAGGCCGAAAGGCATAACTAGATTTTCATAATGCCCCTCAGGGGTGTTAAAAGCTGTTTTCCACTCACCCCCCTCTTTAATACGAATCAGATTGTAGGCCCCCCTAATATCGAGTTTGGAGAACCACCTAGCACCCACAATCTGGTTAAACAGGTCAGGAATGAGAGGAAGAGGGTATGGGTCTCGGATGGTTATCCGATTTAATTCACGAAAATCTAGGCAAGGACGCAGGCCCCCATCTTTCTTTTTAACAAAGAAAAACCCTGCAGCCACGGGTGAAGAAGAGGGTCTGATGTGTCCCTTAGCCAAACTCTCGGAGATATAATCCTTCATGGCTTGTCTCTCTGGACCTGAAAGATTATATAACCTGGTCTTGGGTAATTTTGCGCCAGGAATAAGGTTAACCGGGCAATCATAAGGACGATGAGGTGGTAACTTCTGACAACCCTTTTCAGAAAAAACGTCCTCAAAGTCCGAAACAAAAGTAGGTAGGGTAGCTATGGAGGACGACTAAGCAATTGCTATTTAAGCAATTTTCTCTGCACGGCTCACTCCACTCCGATATCTCCCTGGCCTGCCAATCCACCACTGGATTGTGCGCTACCAACCAGGGAAGGCCCAGCACTACCGGAGTGGGAAGCCCCTCCAGAACATAACATGAGAGCATCTCGTTATGGTGGTCCCCTACCCGAAGGTGTAAGTTATGAACAATATGGGTGAGATTTCTCTTAGACAGAGGAGCAGAATCTATAGCAAATATGGGAATAGGTCTCTGTAGTGTACAGAGAGACAAACCCATAGTGCAGGCAAAATGGGCATCTATCAAATTTACCCCTGCTCCACTGTCTAGAAAGAAAGAAATAGTCTCTGTCTTATCACCAAAAACAATAACCGCTGGCAACACAAATTGTGATGTACGTATGTACGATGTACATCCTCCACACAGCCTGGGGTTAGTAGTTTTCCGACGTTTTTTTTGTTTCTGAGGAAAGAAGGACAGACATTAATGAAATGACCCCTCTCCCCACAAAAAAAACAAACCCCACGCCTACGGCGAACCTCAGGAGGACGGACCTGACGAGTAGTTCCTCCTAGCTGCATAGGCTCATCCAAGTCCGTACAGACTAACTGCTGCTTGGGAGGGGTCACCAATGGCTCCGGTTTTTTCAACCTGTCCCTAAGACGTCTATCTATACGGATAGAAAGGGACATAACCGCATCAAGGGAAAAGGGGGTCTCATATAATGCAAGCGCATTCTTAACCCTTTCGGATAACCCAGAGCAGAACTGACTCCTGAGAGCCGGGTCGTTCCATTGGGTATCCGTAGCCCACCTACGGAATTCAGAGCAATACTCCTCTACCGGCCGCTCTCCTTGTAGGAGTCTCCGTAATTTTGATTCAGCCAGTGCGACTCGGTCAGGGTCGTCATATATGAGACCCAAGGCCCCGAAAAACTCATCCACTGACCGAAACGCCTAAGAATCAGTAGGTAAAGAGAACGCCCAGGACTGTGGGTCCCCCTGCAGCAGGGAAATAACAACCCCCACCCGCTGTTCTTCATTACCGGAGGAGTAAGGGCGCCGTTTAAAGTATAATTTACAGGCCTCACGGAAAATCAAAAACTTGTCCCTTCCCCCAGAAAATCTGTCAGGGAGAGGGACCTTGGGCTCCGCAACAACCTGGTTACCAGTAGCAACCGCTGGACTTGCGGTCTGTTGTAATTGCTGCTGTTGCTGGAGGACCGACGCCTTCAATCCTGCCACCTCCAAAGACAGGCCATGAGATTGTTCAGACAGAGCAGCAATTTGATCCATACTGGATTCTAAGTAGGTAAAAAAAAAAAAAATTTTTTTTTTTTTTACCTACACAAAAATAAGGGCCAGATATAATGTAATGACCGGCAACACGCACAGGGAGGAAAAAGTGAAAGTCCTGCCCAAGGGAGAGGGAAAGGTGGTGACCCCTAACTCTCCTTGCGGCTGGCACCTGACTGCCCTGACGTCCCTAGACGGGTTCCTCACCCGTGCGGCGATCACGTGCCTAATTCCCTGAAATGAACCCTAGATAATGAACGGGGAAAGTGGGATCGCTAGTCCTCACCACTGACACTAAGAGGGAAACACCAGGGAGAGGACAGACAAACACAGACAAACACAAACACCCAGGTGGACGACAACAACTGTCCACAAAGGTCCAACAGGGATCCGGAGGGTAGCGTTCTGGATCAACTACCAGAGAACGCAGCAACACAGCTCCAGTGGGTTAGAATAGATGTCTAGGCAGGAAGCTCTATATCTGGCAACCAGAGAAGTGTGAGAGGGGAATATAAGGAGGATTGGGAGTGCTGGACAAGGAACAGCTGAGAGAAGGAGCTACGGATCCCTGAGTGAGCCAAAAGGGTTCGCAAAGCAAACCCAGAAAGCTACAATAAGGAAACATCCCTATCTTACATAGAGCGTGCAGCCAACCGCTGCGACCTCCTGACCCCGGGTACAACGGAGTCAGGCGTGGCTCTTGACACCCTCGTGACAATTCATTTATCACTCGCTCCACTTCTCTCCAAAAGGGTCTAATCCCAGGGCAAGACCACCATATATGTGTAGGTGTGCCTACCTGTGTCTTACGCCTCCAGCATAAATTTGTGTGCGACAGACCGTGGGTATAAAGGAACTCAGGGGTTTTATACCATCTTGAGATAACTTTATACTGAGTCTCCTGCAGCCGAACACACCTGGAATAACCATGTGAGTTTTGAAGTATATGGTCTTTATCAGCATTTGAGAGCGTGATGTTTAATTCCTTCTCCCAAGAAGCAATGAACCCCGGAATGCCAGTGTTCATGGCCTCTCTGCATATGCGCGATAAATTTGACAACTTTCTCTCTCGGTTTTCAGATCTGGTTATGGATAACTCAAAATTTGTCTTTTCCCTTAAAGGGAAGAATCGATCAATAAATTCTTTACAACAGCTATTGAAGTGAGCAATATGCAAAAATGTGAGTAAAAAGTTTGGTAGGTAATCCTTTAGATTTTCCAGATCAGGAACCACCCCGCCCGCAAGGAACTCCTCGACCGGCACGTGACTTAAATGTTCCCACAATGGCTAAAAGGATGGTGAGTCTCTCCCCAAAACCACAGGTATCAGGCTTGAAGGAAGTAATGGAGAAAGGGAAGGGGCAATATGTTGAGCTAGTGAGCTCCAGGTTTGTGAGGGCCCCCTAATCAGCAGATCATCTTCAGCTTGTTTATTTCATTTATAATGTTTAGGGGGGATCCATAGGTCTTTGAGTGATCTCCCTTTCAGAGTGTCTGCCAACTCTGCTTTGTTAGGGTAGTATTTCTGAGGAAAGGCCATGGTCAACCAGCGCCCCAGTTGTATAGCTTAATATGTGAGCTGGACATCCGGCAGTCCAAGTCCACCTTTGTTCTTTGACTTGATTAATAGCGAGTGAGCTAAGCGCGGTTTCTTCAGTTTCCACAGGTATTTCGAGAAGGTAGTTTTTACCGCCTTGAAAAAGGACTGTGGGAGAGCTATTGGGAGCATCTGTAGCTTATAGGTTATCTTGGGGATTTCATATGTTTCTATGACGTTTTTCCTTCCTATCCAAGATATGAGGGGGATGTCATAATCTGCCAGAGTTGATTTTATTTCCTCTAGTAGTGGCTTAAAATTGGTGTCATATAATTTAGATAACTTGGATGGGATATGGACCCCTAGGTATTTAATAGTGGTCATAGCCCATGCAAACTGAGAGCTATTTTTGAGTAGTTCTACACGTTGTTTGTCAAGCGTTATGTTTAAAATCTCCGATTTTGACACGTTCACCTTGAAATTTGAGGCCACACTAAAGCTATCAAATATCCGTGTTAACTCCGGGACACCTGTCAAGGGGTCAGATAGGAGGAATAGTAGGTCATCCGCAAATGCTAACATCTTAAGCTCGCCCTTGCGTGTATGGAACCCACTGATGATGGGGTTTTGTCTTACGCTTTGCAATAAAGCTTCCATCGCTATTATAAAAAGTGAAGGAGATAGTGGGCACCCTTGGCGTGTGCCATTGGTGATTAAGAAGGGGGCAGAAAGGTGTTTGTTCACTATTATGGAAGCCGAAGGTTGGGAGTATAAAGTAAATATCGCTGCCAAGAAGGGAATTGGGAAGCCCACTTTGAGAATGACGGATTTCAGGAACGCCCAACTCACCCTATCAAACGCCTTCTCGGCGTCTACACCGAGAAGAACCATCGGGACATCCAGCAAGTGGGCATGTTGTATTGCTGTAAGTAGTTTAGCAGTATTGGTCTTACCGCCCCTACCAGGAACAAATCCTGATTGCTCCTCCCCGATCAGATGTGGGAGAAGCACTTTAATCCGAATCGAGAGGAGTTTTGCCCATATTTTGATATCTAAGTTGAGGAGTGAGATAGGCCTATAACTTCCACACTCCACAGGGTTCTTACCCTCTTTAGCAATAAGCGTAATATGTGCCTCTTGCAACTGTTTGGGCAGGGGTTCCCCTCTTAACAGGGATTCACACAATTTGGTGAGCTGGGGTATCAAAATTGTGTTGAACTTCTTGTAATAAAGTAAAGGCAAGCCATCAGGTCCTGGACTCTTACCCGGGGGGAAGGATGAAACAACCTTTCTAACTTCCTCCTCGGTTACTGGGGATAAGAGAGAGGCAGCCATTGCCTGGTCCAGGCCTGGCATGTTCAAGTTCTTCAAAAAATTATCAATTAAGTCCTGTTTTGAGGGGGTCTCGTCTGATGGGGACTCCTTTTCTAAGTTGTATAGGGCTGAGTAATATTGGCGGAACGCCTCTGCCATTTCTAAGGGGGATGAGGTCAATGACCCTGAGGTGTTCTTAATTTCATGAATATGTTGTTTCGCTCTTTCCTTTTTTAAGAGGGAGGACATGAGTTTCCCGCCTTTATTTCCATGCGCGTATAACCTATATCTATAGTTTAGGTATGCCTTTGCCGACTTGTTCTGTAGGGCCGAAATAAGTTTTTCTCTCAGCATTTTTAGTTCAGCTTGGGTACTAAGTAAACTAGTACGTTTGTGTTCCTTCTCTAGTTCTGCTATCTGGCTTAACAAGGTGTCTACCTCTTTTTGCCTATCCTTTTTCAATTTTGAACCCCAAGAAATAAAGATACCCCTTATGAAAGCTTTGTGTGCCTCCCACACATACGGTATTGAGGGTCCTGAGTCAATATTATGTCTAAAGAAGTCTGCTAACTGGGACTCAATATCTGCCGAAGCAGCAGCGTTCTCTAGAATGCATTCATTGAGTCTCCATCTGCAAACCTTTTCCGGTAACTCTGTTAAGTTGCACTGGGGCATGATCTGAGATGGAAATAACCGAGATACCTGTGGTTGTGATACACGGGAGGAGCGACTTATGTACCAGTAGATAGTCAAGTCTTTGGTGAGAATTTGAACACGAATAAGGGAAAGGGGGTCGGTCAAAATTAATTGATGTACCTTGACCTGTGGCACACACTCATATAGCGCTACACCTAGGGGGGAAAACCCCTGGTAGATGGGTTCAGAATAATATGTAGCTTTATGGAGAGGGGAGGGGGCATCTTAGAAATGTAAGTATTACTTGTGGATAACACTTATGGCCTACTCTCTTAGACCTAGTGTACAGGTGAGCACATTACCCCCAGGATGTATTGGGCAACTGGGCTTTAGTTTGATGAGTCACCACAGATATCGTCTAACTATTCAAATAGTGACTCTGGGGAACATTTTTACACATTGAACTTGACAAACAAGCACTCACAAAGGAGTGCAAAACATAAGGAGAACCTTTGTTGTATTTCCCACCGTATACCATCAGGCCCCAATCTAGGGCAACGTGCGAGGTCCAGCATAGGGACAACACCCACTGGTGGATAGAGAGGCAGTGTTTATAGGATACATAAGGTGAGTCTACTCAGCAGAAAAAAAAACATCTCTGGAACATAAACTGCCGCTTATCAAACAATCCGCAGCAATGAGGGAGAAAAGGAGTTTATAACATTAACCATCATGTAGCTATCAGGAGACAGTCACTGCAGTATTAGAGCCAATGTATTAGAGCCATCAGCACCACCCAAGATGAACAACAGTAGGATAGAGGGGGAGGGAGGGGGGCGGGGGGGGGGGGCGGGGGAACGGAGGCAAGATCAAGTTGCAGTTCAATCTAGCATTTATAAGCCCCTTAAAGGAATAAAGGGGGGGGGGGGAGGTTGGTGAAGACAAGGTAAGATTTGAATCCCAGCATAACATTTATAATACTGTACATGGTTCAGCTCCGTAAGGATGGGTGGCTGCGTCTTCTTAATCAGCCTGCAAGCCAAGCGTCCTCCTGGAAACGGTGTAATCTGCTTCTGGTGAAAACTTCTGAGTGTGGCGGTTCTGAGTGTTCCTCACAAGAGAGGAGAAAGAAAGAGAGGGGTACCTCATCTTCGTTCTTTTCAGCGAGGTGGTGCATTTTTGGCTCCTCTGTAAGGCTTGGGTCTCTGCGGCTTAGGACTTGTCACAGCGGTCCACTCATCTCTTGCTGGCAAGGGAGGGAAGGCAGCCACATCCATTTCAAGCGACCAAGAAGGAATGTCGATCGGATCCATCTCCAGCTTCTGCCACGCTTCTTCCAGATCTGAGGAAGTCTTTATAATAATGCGCTTGTTATCTTTAAGGATCGACAATCCGAAAGGGAATAGCCAGAAGTACTGCAAGTCTCTTGCTCTAAGTTTATCTAACAGCGGTTTCAATATTCTGCGTTTCCGCAATGTGGACGGTGCAATGTCCTGGTACAGGGCAACCTCTGCGTCACCATAGAGTATTGGGGCTTGTTCCCTTGCACTTTGTAAAATAAGAGCGGTGTCCACATAAGATAGTAGACCACATATAACATCTCTGGGAGCCTCATTTTGTCTGGGCTTAGGGCGAAGGGATCTATGGATGCGCTCTAGGGTGATTTTATCTGCGCGTTCTGGGCCTAGTAGGCCGGCAAATATTTCTGAAGCCACCTTGGGGAGAGCGTCCCTTGCCCATGTTTTAGGAAGTCCTTTGAATCTTATATTCCTCCTGCGACTTCTGTTCTCCTGATCTTCTATCAGGGTAAAGGCAGTGTTTACATGTACCTCCAATTGAGTCGATCTGGCAGCTAGGGTCTCAGCATGTGAGGTGAGGCTGAGTCATTTGTTTTCCAGGGCCTCTGTACGGGTGCCTATGGCTTGGAGATCCACCTTAATGTCCGCGAGATCATCCCTCACCGGCTGGAGTGCCTACCGAAGTGTCTCTTTCAAGACCGCTGCTGTGAGCACTTGTTCACGGCTCGTGTCCTCATCGTTGCTGGAGTGTCACGAGGGTGTCAAGAGCCACGCCTGACTCCATTGTACCCGGGGTCAGGAGGTCGCAGCGGTTGGCTGCACGCTCTATGTAAGATAGGGATGTTTCCTTATTGTAGCTTTCTGGGTTTGCTTTGCGAACCCTTTTGGCTCACTCAGGGATCCGTAGCTCCTTCTCTCAGCTGTTCTTTGTCCAGCACTCCCAATCCTCCTTATATTCCCCTCTCACACTTCTCTGGTTGCCAGATATAGAGCTTCCTGCCTAGACATCTATTCTGACCCACTGGAGCTGTGTTGCTGCGTTCTCTGGTAGTTGATCCAGAACGCTACCCTCCGGATCCCTGTTGGACCTTTGTGGACAGTTGTTGTCGTCCACCTGGGTGTTTGTGTTTGTCTGTATTGTCTGTCCTCTCCCTGGTGTTTCCCTCTTAGTGCAGTGGTGAGGACTAGCGATCCCACCGGCCCGTTCATTATCTAGGGTTCATTTCAGGGAAAGCCAGGGTTTAGGCACGTGATCGCCGCACGGGTGAGGAACCCGTCTAGGGATGTCAGGGCAGTCAGGTGCCAGCCGCAAGGAGAGTTAGGGGTCACCACCTTTCCCTCTCCCTTGGGCAGGACTTTCCCTTTTTCCTCCCTGTGTGTGTTGCCGGTCATTACATGGAGGCTCTCTCCTCCTCCCGCTCCTGCTGCGCCATCTTGGCATTTTTCAAAGAAATCGGCTACATCTCCCTGACTCACCGACAATTTGCCAGAAGCTCTGCTTTCCCCCTGCTGATATCGTCCAACTTTGCCCATCTTTAAGCGAGAAATAAGGAATTCCAGGCTATATAAGTGTGTGTGAGGTGGGAGAGCACAGACTCACGCAGCCATTCCAGTCCGCGGCCAGGCTCCGCCCCCCACGTATAACTTTTATGACCACAAGGGTGGCCCTCATTGGCAGATGGTAAAAGACCAGGAGGATTACTCCAGCTTACAACAAGGCTGGAGTACCCCTCAGCTTCAGGTCTCAGCAGAAGCTAAATAGCCAGTAGCCACAACCACACAGACACACACTGGAAAGGGAATTAACCATTCCAATTTAAGACAGGGTAGTGAAGCCACTTAAAGGTGAAGTGCACACACACACATAAACCCTGTGCACACAAAACAGGGAAAGTGCACACATACCTAGACAGGTTGCCAGGTGCAACCGCATGCACTTGACAGCAAGCTGCCTAGCAAAAGCACAGGCTGCTATACTGCCAATACTACATGTTGCTGGCAGCAATCACACGTCAGGCAACATACTTCAGCCCTCACCTGTGATTGACCAGGCAACTGCCTGCGGTTCCAGGAGTCACGCCATGACCGTGGCTGTGACAAGACCTGAAATTCAAGATTGCCATCAACAACAATCGGAGAAGGAGGCAAAGAGGAGGGTACAGTGTGTTGGACATAAGGTTTTAATAGGGACCTGTGAAAAACATTATGGATCTTCCAAGTCTGAGGAAGATCAAGACGGAAGGCAACGGGATTGATGACGGACAAGATATTGTAAGGCCCAATAAACTTAGGACCTAACTTCCAGGAGGGAACCTTCAGTTTGATATTCTTTGTAGACAACCACACCAGATCACCCACATTCAGGTCCGGACCAGGCACACGTCTCTTATCCGCCACACGCTTATAGCTCTCACTCATCCTCTTCAGATTACCCTGAATCATTTGCCAAATAAATGTCAAAGACGAGGAAAATCTCTCCTCATCAGGCAAACCAGAAGACCCCTCTCCAGAGAATGTCCCAAACTGCGGATGAAACCCATATGCACCAAAAAATGGTGACTTATCAGAGGACTCCTGGCGACGGTTATTTAAAGCAAACTCAGAAAGGGACAAATAAGAACACCAATCCTCCTGATTCTCCACCACAAAACAGTGCAGATATGTCTCCAGATTCTGATTGACGCGTTCGGTCTGACCATTCGACTGCGGGTGAAAAGCAGACGAGAATGACAACCGAACCCCCAAGCAAGAACAGAAGGCCTTCCAGAATCTAGAAACAAATTACGTGCCCCTATCAGAAACGATGTCTGAAGGAATGCCATGCAATTTAACAATGTGATCAACAAACGCTTGCGCCAGCGTCTTAGCATTGGGTAACCCAGGAAAGGGAATGAAATGCGCCATTTTGCTAAATCTGGTCTACTACTACCAGAATCACAGTCTTCCCCGAGGAACGAGGCAGGTCCGTAATGAAGTCCATGGACAGATTGCGTTCAAGGACGGGAAGAAATGGGTAACGGGAGGAGAGAACCCGATTGCCGTGAATGAGGGACCTTGGCACGAGCGCAGGTCTCTCAGACTGCCACAAAACCCTTAACCATCTTACGAAGAGCCGGCCACCAGAATCTCCGAGCAATGAGATCCACTGTGGCTCTGCTCCCCGGGTGCCCAGCAAGGACAGTATCGTGGTGCTCTTTAAAAACCTTGTGTTGCAAAGTGAGAGGCACAAACAGCCTCCCAGGGGGACAAAGATCAGGAGCCTCTGCCTGGGCTGCCTGAACCTCTGCCTCCAAATCAGGATAAAGAGCAGAGACGACCACCCCTTCAGCCAAAATGGGAACCGGGTCTTTAAAGTTCCCCCTCCTGGAAAACAACGTGACAGGGCATCCGACTTCACATTTTTAACCCCCGGGGCGGAACGTAACAACAAAATTAAACCTAGAAAAGAACAAAGACCATCTGGTCTGTCTCGGGTTGAAACGCTTGGCCGATTCCAAGTAGTCCAGATTCTTATGGTCTGTAAACACGGTAATAGGGTGTCTGGCTCCCTCTAACCAATGGCGCCATTTCTCAAAAGCTAATTTGATGGCCAACAACCCCCTATCTCCCACATCATAATTTCTCTATGCAGAGAAGAGTTTCCTTGAAAAAAAGGCACACGGTCGCCATTTGGCAGGAGAGGGACCCTGAGATAAGACCGCACCCACACCCACCTCAGAAGCATCCACCTCAACAATGAAAGGTAGAGAGACATCAGGTTGTACCAAAATAGGAGCGGAAGCAAAACTCTCTTTGATACTATAAAAGGCTTTAAGCGCATCTAACGACCACATAGAAAAATCTACCCCCTTTTTAGTCATATCAGTGAGTGGCTTAATAACAGTGGAATAATTCAAAATTAACTTTCTGTAATAATTGGCAAAACCCCAAAACCGCATAAGCGCCTTCTGATCCTCAGGAAGCTCCCAATCAAGCACAGCGCTGACCTTCTCAGGGTCCATGTGAAAACCAGAAGCGGAGAGAAGAAAACCAAGTAATTTAATCTCCGGAGCCGCAAACACAAATTTTTCTAGTTTAGCGTACAATTTATTATCCCACAGAATCAGAAAGACCTGACGTAGGTGGTCTCGATGAGTCTTGAAATGAGTTTTGAAATACAAACTTCCCCATTAAATGCTGTTCACAAAATGTTGGAAGACGGCCGGAGCATTCATCAAACCAAAGGGCATCACTAAATTCTCAAAATGACCCTCAGGGGTATTGAAGGCCATCTTCCATTCGTCCCCTTCCCTGACCCTGACTAGGTTGTATGCCCCTCTTAAAACCAACTTAGAAAAAACCTTAGCCCCAACAATCTGGTTAAACAGGTCCGGGATCAGAGGAAGCTGATATGGGTCACGAATCGTGATACGGTTCAGCTCCCTGAAATCCAGACAAGGTCTTAAAGAACCATATTTTTTCTTTAAAAAAAAAAACTGCGGCAACAGGTGACTTCGAGGGTCGGATGTGTCCCTTTCTCAGGCTCTCAGAGATATCAGTATGCATAGCGACTCTTTCAGGTTGGGAGAGATTGCATAAACGTGATTTTGGCAGTTTGGTGCCGGGGATGAGATTAATAGGGCAGTCGTACTCCTGGTGCGGGGGCAACTCCTGGACACCACTCTCGGAAAACACATCCGAAAATTCAGAGAGAAAAGATGGCACAGTCTTGGTAGAAACCTCTGAAAGAGACGGTGGGGTTATGTTTAGTTAGCCAGGGTAGCCCCAACACTAGAGGAGTAGGTAATCCGCTTAGGACAAAACATGAGCGTCACCCACAGTCAAACGGATATTGTGAACTATGCCCTTTAACGATCTTTGAGAAAGTGGAGCGGAATCTATAGCAAAAACAGGTATATCCTTTTCCAAAGTGCATTCCTGGAAACCATGCGTTATTGCAAATTGATTGTCAATTAGATTGACAGCTGCTCCACTATCTACAAAAATTTCACAAACAATGTTCTTGCTGTCTAGCGCCACCCTGGCAGGTAGGAGAAAACGGGAACTACAAGTAAATGGCAAACCTTCACTTCCGCATCAACCTTGCCAATACTGTAGTAGCAAATGGAAAGTTTTTTGAGGGTTTTTTCTTTTTGTTTTTCTTTTATTACCCTCAGAAAACTCCATGAATCTCCTAGAGGGGCAAACATTAGCCAAATGATTTATACCCCCACAACAGAAACAAACCCTCCTCTGAGAGCGGAATCCTCTACTATCAGAGGCAAGCAAACCCAGCTGCATGGCCTCCTCCTCAGAGGGGATTGAGAAAGACTAAGACCCCTGCGCACTGAATGAGACAGCCCCACTGTCCTTGGACTGAATATGACAGGAAAGAGTAGTCTCCTCTCTCTCTCTAAGACGCCTGTCAATACGAACAGCTAGAGACATGGCAGATTCTAACGAGGCTGGTCTCTCATGAAAAGCAAATGCATCTTTCAATCTTTCCGAAAGACCATGGCAAAATTGACTTCAGAGTGCAGCATCATTCTAACCTGTATCAGCTGTCCATCTCCTAAATTCTGAATAATATATCTCTGCGGACTGTTTACCCTGGCATAAAAGACGCAGTTTAGATTCAGCCAGAGCAGTACGATACGGGTCATCATATATCTGCCCCAGGGCTACAAAAAATTCATCCGCCGATCGGGGGGGCCGTGCCCCGACCGGCAGCAAAAAAGCCCCAAGACTGAGCGTGATCCCTGAGCAGCGAGATGATGATCCCCACCCTCTGCTCCTCATCACCAGAGGAATGGGGAAGTAGGTGAAAATGGAGTTTGCAAGCCTCTCTAAAGTGAACAAAATTCTCACTACCCCCGGAGAACGTATCCGGAAGCAAGATCTTAGGCTCGAAACAAACTCCATGAATGCCAGCAGAACCGATCACCTGAAGACACAGTTTTGCAGAGATCTGATACCTCCAGCAAAAGACCTTGCATGCGGTCCATCAAAGCTGAAACCGGACCCATGCTTACGACGGTTATGGCGGTTTATAATGTCACGGATGGTGTTGCAGAAAGCTGTAACTTATAAATAAACATCCGGCTGGCTTGATCTCAAACTAAGGAGCATATGGGTGAGGCCTATAAAACCCCTAGAGCTCTCCCTGACTGCTATGCCCATGCAAAGGTCTTTATGGTAGACGATTGCATGCCCACGTACCTTATACTATGTGACACCTGAAAACCCTATAATAGTGAGGGGACATGACCAGCGGCTCCCTGCACTTAATAAGGATGGAGTCAGGGTCACCTACAATCAAGCCATCAAGGAAACACAAATAATGGAAACAGACTTATCTGAGGAATCAGGAGAAGTAGTATCCAGTAGTGAACAACTCATCCAGGAAGAAGTATAGACCGCAAAGTGAGTCAGTATGGGAGGGAATATAAAGGGAGACAATTAGTGTAAATAGGTGACAGCTGGGAGAAGGAAAGGAGATCATAAAGTGAAACCAAAACAAAGAACGTCATGCAAGAGGTAGTGAAGAACGTCTAACAGACCTTCTCACAGAGCTGGCAGTGACAAAAGGAGAAACAACAAACAAAGTGACAGGGAGGCACTAAGGGGGTTAATCAAATAATGAAGTTAATGCGAGCCGAGGTCAGGAGGAAGGAGGAACAACAATACAAAAGGGAAAAGAAAGATCAAGTGAAACTCACGCCGGGGTCAAAGCCAAGAAGTCATGTCAAATGCAGGAGGGTAGCAAGAGCGAGGTCAAAATACAGAGCGAAGGTCAAAACACAACAAACACTAGCAGACTATATGTGAATGAAATAAGACCTATGACAGGCAACCTGTGGCCAGCAGGCTGCCTGTTTAAATAGCCCTGGTTGGTGAGTCACATAACGTGGCCAGCATCACGTGACTCACACAGTACACAGCCCAACACAGCTAAGCGCTGATCATCATTATCTGCTGCCATGGAGACAAGGACGCAGGCTTCTCTCTTGGCCCTGTCATTGCGCAGAGCGCCAGCGGCGCTGCTAAGAAAGCAGGCCGCTCGTTACAGGTTTACTGATTTCCGCATAGTTATCAATAAATTTACGTGAATAATTTATCATACCCAAAAATGACCTCAGTTCACTGACATTGGAAGGCGTTTTAGACTTCATCACAGCCTCCACTTTCTTCTTTTGGTGATTTAGTCTTTTGGAAGTAACCTCACATCCCAAGAAGTTGACCTTGGTACGACACCATTGGGCTTTCTGTAATGAGATTTTAACATTTGCCTCTCTCAATTGATTAAGCACATGCCTAATCTCCTGGACATATTTTTCAAACAAGGTTTGAAAAAGTTTAGAAAATTACATAAATATTGGAAATTGGAAAAGTTGCTGCTTAAGTTTTTATAATAGCAATTTGCATATACTCCAGAATGTTATGAAGAGTGATCAGATGAATTGCACAGTCCTTCTTTGCCATGAAAATTAACTTAAGCCCCAAAAAACCTTTCCACTGCATTTCATTGCTGTCATTAAAGGACCTGCTGAGATCATTTCAGTAATCGTCTTGTTAACTCAGGTGAGAATGTTGACGAGCACAAGGCTGGAGATCATTATGTCAGGCTTAACCATGGTGACCTGCAAAGAAACGCGTGCAGCCATCATTGCGTTGCATAAAAATGGCTTCACAGGCAAGGATATTGTGGCTACTAAGATTGCACCTCAATCAACAATTTATAGGATCATCAAGAACTTCAAGGAAAGAGGTTCAATTCTTGTTAGGCTTCAGGGCGTCCAAGAAAGTCCAACAAGCGCCAGGTCGTCGTCTCCTAAAGAGGATTCAGCTGCGGGATCGGAGTGCCACCAGTGCAGAGCTTGCTCAGGAATGGCAGCAGGCAGGTGTGAGCGCATCTGAGCGCACAGTGAGGCGAAGACTTTTGGAAGACGGCCTGGTGTCAAGAAGGGCAGCAAAGAAGCCACTTCTATAAAAAAAAACATCAGGGACAGATTGATCTTCAGCAGAAAATATGGTGAATGGACTGCTGAGGACTGGGGCAAAGTCATATTCTCTGATGAAGCCTCTTACTGATCGTTTGGGGCATCAGGAAAAATGCTACCATGGAGCGCTACCATCAATCCTGTGTCATGCCAACAGTAAAGCATCCTGAGACGATTCATGTGTGGGGTTGCTTCTCATCCAAGGGAGTGGGCTCACTCACAATTTTGCCCAAAAACACAGCCATGAATAAAGAATGGTACCAAAACACCCTCCAACAGCAATTTCTTCCAACAATCCAACAACAGTTTAGTGAAGAACAATGCATTTTCTAGCACGATGGAGGCCAGGGAGATGCAGACAGGGGCCGGGGGGGGGGGACAGGCCAGGGTCAAGGGGGACAGACAGGGGCCAAGGGGGCACAGGCCAGGGCCAGGGAGGTGCAGACATAAGGCAAAAGTGATAACTAAGTGGCTCGGGGACCAAAATGTTGACATTTTGGGTCCATGGCCTGGAAACTCCCCAGATCTTAATCCCATTGAGAACTTGTGGTCAATCCTCAAGAGGCAGGTAGACAAACAAAAACCCACTAATTCTGTTAAACTCCAAGAAGTGATTATGAAATAATGGGTTGCTATCAGTCAGGAATTGGCCCGAAGTTGATTGAGAGCATGCCCAGTCGAATTGCAGAGGTCCGGAAAAAGAAGGGCCAACACTGCAAATACTGACTCTTTGCATAAATGTCATGTAATTGTCGATAAAAGCCACGTTTCGTATGAAGTGCGTGTAATTATATTTCACTACATCACAGAAACAATTAAAACAAAGATCTAAAAGTAGTTTAGCAGTAAACTTTGTGAAAACTTATATTTGTGTCATTCTCAAAACTTTTGGCCACATCCTTGAACTCCAGGAGGACTTCCTTTAATTGTTGGCGCTCTAGATCATTGGAGCATCCATCAGCTAAGGATATTTGTTGCTGGACCATTTCCAGAAATCCAATTCCAGAAACGACAGGTTGACCTTTTTCATAGGCTTCCTCAAGCCTGTTAGTGAGATCATGATTAGACTTACTAACCTTTTCGGTAAACTCACAATATTCTTCAACTTCCTGCTCATTAAGTGTATGATCAAAGGTAAAGGAGGATTCCTCCATCTTGCAGGTACTTTCTTCAGGATTAAAAGGATAAACTGAATTAATTGTGAACAATCCTTCAGGAGAAGAATAAAATGTTTGTTCAACCATTTGCTCGGTGAGATATGATTCAAGTATAAGGCCAGTAATTACATTTTGAAACCCAAAGGTATAATAATCTGCACCCAGTAGCGTAGCTAGAAATGACTAGGCCCCACAGCAAATTTTTGTACGGACACCCCAACCCCCGCTGAACTTCGTAACTCCATCTTCCCATGCAAACCCCACTCCTTTGGCTAGTCAAAGGCCAGGGGCACAAACAAGGGCCAGGTGGGGCACATACAAGGGCCAGGGAGGGCACATACAAGGGCCAGGGAGGTGCAGATAGGGGCCCTGGGGCACAGGGCAGGACCAGGGGTCATAGATAAGAGCCAGGAGAACAAACAAGGGTCAGGGGTGCAGACAATGGATAGGGGCATAGACAAGGGACCAGGGGGGAATAGACAAGGGACCAGGGGGGCACAGACAAGGGCCAGGGAGGTGCAGACAGAGGCCAGAAGGGCACAGGCCAGGGCCAGGGGGTACATATAAGGGCCAGGAGGGGCACAAACAAGGGCCAGGGAGGTGCAGACAAGGGGCAGGGAGGGACAGGCCAGGGTCAGGGGAGACAGACAGGGGTTAGGGGGTGCAGAAAAGGGCCAGAGAGGGCACAGACAAGGGCCAGGGAGGTGCAGACAGGAGCCAGAGAGGAGCAGATAAGGGTCGGGTGGTGCAGACAAGGGCCAGGAGCACAAAGAAGGGCCATGTGGGGCACATACAATGGTCAGGGAGGGCGCATACAAGGGCCAGGGAGGTGCAGACAAGGGCCAGGGGTCACAGGCAAGGACCGGGGGCACAGGGCAGGACCAGGGGTTCTCAGATAAGAGCCAGGGGCACAAACAATGGCAAGGGGCACAAACAAGGGAAAGGGGCACAGACAAGGCCCAGGTGGGCATAGACAAGGGACCAGGGGAGGCATAGACAAGGGACCAGGTGAGGCATAGACAAGGGACCAGGGTGGGCACAGACAAGGGACCAGGGGGGGCATCGACAAGGGACCAGGGGGGGCATAGACAAGGGACCAGGGGGGCACAGACAAGGGCCAGGGAAGTGCAGAAAGATGGATGGAGGATCGCAGATTGGCTGTTTACCAGCACTGTGACCCTCCCTTGACACATGCACCCCTCCTTCATCCAACACAATGTCTTTCAGATTAAGAACAAACGGTCCAAAGGGGAAGAAGTAAAAAATGTCCTTATAGTAGACCTAGAAAGTAACATACTAATATAACTGGTCTATCTTGTTGACAAATGATAAATTTACACAATATGAATTATCAAAAATAAAAAATTACAATAAGGTATTATATAGATAAGCATGTATTATGCTATATGTTGTTGCATAGAAATTAATGAAAATATGAAAAACCACTATGTAGTGAATGTACAGTTCACAATTTTATAAGTTTTCTGTACTATTTTAGAGTTTTTATGATGATAAGAATGAGGCAACTACCTTTAATGTGCAATGTCAGATGCAAACGCAAATGAAATTGCACATAAAGTAATTAACACTGAAGAGGACAGTATACTATTACAGAGGGATCTGGATAGATTGGAGGCTTGGGCAGATAAGTGGCAGATGAGGTTTAACACTGACAAATGTAAAGTTATGCACATGGGAAGGAATAATGCAAGTCACCCGTACTTATTAAATGCTAAAACACTCGGTAACACTGACATGGAAAAAGATCTAGGAATTTTAATAAACAGCAAACTAAGCTGCAAAAAACAGTGTCAGGCAGCTGCTGCCAAGGCCAATAAGATAATGGGTTGCATCAAAAGGGGCATAGATGCCCGTGATGAGAACATAGTCCTACCACTTTACAAATCATTAGTCAGACTACACATGGAGTACTGTGTACAGTTCTGGGCTCCAGTGAACAAAGCAGACATAGCAGAGCTGGAGAGGGTCCAGAGGAGGGCAACTAAAGTAATAACTGGAATGGGGCAACTACAGTACCCTGAAAGATTATCAAAATTAGGGTTATTCACTTTAGAAAAAAGACGACTGAGAGGAGATCTAATTAATATGTATAAATATATCAGGGGTCAGTACAGAGATCTATCCCGTCATCTATTTATTCCCAGGACGGTGACTGTGACGAGGGGACATCCTCTGCGTCTGGAGGAAAGAAGGTTTGTACACAAACATAGAAGAGGATTCTTTACGGTAAGAGCAGTGAGACTATGGAACTCTCTGCCTGAGGAGGTGGTGATGGTGAGTACAATAAAGGAATTCAAAAGGGGCCTGGATGTATTTCTGGAGCGTAATAATATTACAGGCTATAGCTACTAGAGAGATATCGTTGATCCAGGGATTTATTCTGATTGCCTGATTGGAGTCGGGAAGGAATTTTTATTCCCCTAAAGTGAGGAAAATTGGCTTCTACCTCACAGGGGTTTTTTGCCTTCCTCTGGATCAACTTGCAGGATGACAGGCCGAACTGGATGGACAAATGTCTTTTTTCGGCCTTATGTACTATGTTACTATGTTACATACATTGTACAAACTAAAAAAATTGATATATCAGTCCGATTATGTTCCGTTCAATAAAATCCTTTATGGACTATATACTATAGGAAAAATTACAACCTATTGCATAAAAAACGCATGAGTCAAATATAAAACGCACCAAAAACGCAATGAAATCGCAAGTGGACAAAACTGTAAAAAATCTAAAATATGAAAAATACAATGGAGAAAAAAAGAGAAGAATGACATCTCAAATATAAAAATCATATTCGAAACAATAAAAATCGAAAAAATGATAAATGTATACACTCCATGTCTGATTTTGGAACCCACCAACTGAGGGTATAAAAACCAACCAGACACATAGCAGGGTCATTACCACTGAAGAAGGGGAGAGCCGTCCCCGAAACGCGTCTGGTCCGTCAGATCTAACATGAGATCATAACATGACCCGCTCATAAGAAGAAATCTCTGTACCATATGAGATAACAGTGCACTGTAAGTTTAATAGAAGACCTCTTCTCTTTTTTCGGAAAAACCGGGCGTTACAACGAAAAACTTGAGGCCAAAAAGATCGACGAACATAACCCTGTGTGCCGATACGTCACTTCCGGAGCGACAAACTCATCTCCGAATCCACGTAGGACGCTGACTGAGAACTGCCGGGACGCCGGCATCCAGCGAGTCCCGTACAAACTGACCTGACCGACCGGCACCGAGGAAAGGTAAGCCCACAAAAGTGGGTGATCACTGGACATATCTACCTGCCAGTTTCCAAGTAAATTTACTTGAGAAGGAAACGATTACATTTAAAAACCATCATAGCTGGAACATTGTTATTTTCCTAGCAGACAATACTACGCATTGTTTCTCTCCATCAAGGATACAAATAAGGAGGACTATTCTTCTTGTTCACATTTTTTACAGGAATTTCTTTCAGGAATTAATTTGCAAACAGTTGTGTTTCTTATTGTGACATTTTTTTTCCACTAAATATCACGAATGATCCATATTATAGGGTGCAACTATATAGGATTCATACCATTGTGTTATAATCTTAATACTGTGTGAAACCCTTACCAGTCACGTAGTGACAGTTGTTACAATTTTATCTTTTATTTTATTTTTTTACTTTTTATGTATAAGTATAATAAATTCTGTGATCTGTACTAAACCATATGGTCATATGTCTTGAGTGTGCCAGTCTTCTAGTACTACATATTTTCTTGCGTTTGTGAAGGGTGATTCATTTTAGACTAGAGCACCTCATCGTGACTGTGAAGGGGTGAGCTATTTCCCACAACAAGAAATTTTTAGGTGCAGAAAGAGGCCAGGAGGGCACAGGACAGGGCCAGGGGTGTGCAGAAAAGGGCCAGGTGAGCACAAACAAGGGCCAGGGAGATGCAGACAGGGGCAGGGGGGGGCAGGCCAGGGGCAGGGGGGATAGACAGGGGCCAGGGGGCACAGGCCAGGGCCAGGGGGGGTGCAGATAAAGGCCAGGGGGCAACAGGCCAGAGAGCACAGGACAAGGCCAGGGGGGCACAGACAGGGGCCAGGGGGGTGCATGTAAGGGAAAGAGGGGGCACAGACAAGAGCCAGGGAGATGCAGACAGGGGCCAGAGGAGGGGGCACATACATGGGCCAGGGGGGTGCAGATAAGGGCCAAGGGGGCACAGACAGGGGCCAGGGTGCTGCAGTTAGAAGCCAGGGGGCACAGGCAAGTGTCATGGAGTTGCAGACCGGGATGGGGGGAACCGGCCAGGGGGGCACAGATAAGGGCCAGGGGGAGCACAGACAAGATCTAGGCACAGGCCAGAGGGGCGCAGAGAAGGGCCAAGGGAACACATATAAGGGCCAGATGCTGCACTGAAAGAGCCAGGGGGCAGTGTTCCCTCTAAGCCTGTGCTGTTGCTGAGGGGAGCAGTTAGGTAGCTGGGCGATAAATCATGGAAGGTGGGAAATCTCTTACTAATGGTGCATTCCTATGTAGCAACCATGGGGTAACCTGCAATACCATGTGACCATAATTTAAAGGGGATCTCTCATTTAATGTTTCTGTGGATTTACAATAAAAGTGCGACAGATGCTGACTCCTATGGAAGTGTATGGAGAGGTGGCTCAACATGTGTGGCTCCTTCCATTTACTTCTGAGTGATAATCTGAGTGATAATCCAGCAGTCCGACTGCCCCCTGGAACAATGCCAGAAGAGGCCAGTAGCACAAAGGTTAAGAAATGACAAGCTCAGAGTCTTGTCTACAAATGCTCGCAGTCTAGGGAATAAGATCAATGAACTTGAGGCTATAATGGCATCTGAGAATATAGATGTAGTGGCTGTAACTGAGACGTGGTTCAAGGGGAGTAATGACTGGGATACATCAATACCAGGGTTCTCTCTATACAGGAAAGACAGAGTAGGCAAGAAAGGGGGAGGGGTGGCCCTGCATGTGAAAGATATCATAAAATCTAATTTGATACAAGTTAGCGAGAATAATTTGGAGTCAGTTAGGGTTACCTTGCAGCTTGATAATCATAAGGTAACTCGTGTAGGTGTGATATATAGACCACCTAGCCAAGTCAAAGAATTAGATGATCTACTAGTTGAGGAAATAGCTAAAATGACATTGAAGGGGGAAGTTATCATTATGGGAGACTTCAATCTTCCAGATGTAAACTGGAAAACCAAAATAGCTGGTTCTGCCAGGAGTACAGATTTTCTAAATTCCCTACTGGGATTATCTCTACAGCAAGTAGTGGAGGAGCCAAACCGGAAGGAGGCCATTTTAGATTTAGTATTCACAAATGGGAATTTGGTATCTGATATTACTGTAGGGGAAAGCTTGGGATCTAGTGATCACCAGTCAGTGTGGTTTACTATAAGTACAGTGACTGAGTCACACCACACAAAAACAAAAGTTTTAGATTTTAGAAAAACTGACTTTTCTAAAATTAGATTAGTGGTACACGATTTTATCAGACTGGAACAGTTTCATTGGAGTCCAGGAGAAATGGGACTACTTAAAAGTGGCACTATTGAAGGCAACAGAAAATTGCATTAGGCTTGTCAGTAAAAGCAAAAAAAGGGAGAGACCACTGTAGTACTCAGCAGAAGTGGCCAAAAGCATTAAAAACAAAAATATAGCATTTAGGAATTATAAAAAAAAAAATAAAAATGAGGATGACAGACAAATTTATAAGATTAGGCAGAGAGAGGCCAAACAAGTTATAAGAGCTTCTAAAGCACAGGCAGAAGAGAAATTAGCTCAGTCAGGGAAAAAAGGCGATAAGGCATTCTTCAGATACATAAATGAAAAAAGGAAACTAAAACAAGGAATTGCCGAATTAAAAACTAAAGAAGGAAGGTATATGGAAGAAGATAAGGAACTTGCTGACTGCCTCAATGAATACTTCTGTTCAGTTTTTACAAAGGAAAATGAAGGAGAAGGACCTCAGTTAGGAAAGAAGACTAATGAATCTTTTGACGCATGTGTCTTCACAGAGGAAGAGGTTCTAAGTCAACTGTCTAAAATTAATGCAAATAAGTCACAGGGGCCTGGTGGGATACACCCAAAGCTATTAAAAGAGCTCAGCGGTGAACTAGCAAAACCATTAACAGATTTATTTAACCAATCACTGGCAACAGGAGTCGTCCCAGAAGATTGGAAATTAGCAAATGTTGTGCCCATTCACAAGAAAGGTAGTAAGGAGGAATCGGGCAACTATAGGCCAGTAAGCCTGACATCAATAGTGGGGAAATTAATGGAAACCATACTTAAGGAGAGGATTGTGGACCATCTAAAATCCCATGGATTGAAAGATGAAAAACAGCATGGGTTTACTTCAGGGAGATCATGTCAAACTAATCTTATTGATTTTTTTGATTGGGTGACTAAAATAATAGATGGAGGAGGTGCAGTAGACATCGCTTATCTAGACTTTAGTAAGGCTTTTGATACTGTCCCACATAGAAGGCTTATCAATAAAGTGCAGTCATTGGGCTTGGACTCCCATATTGTTGAATGGATTAGGCAGTGACTGAGGGACAGACAACAGAGGGTTGTAGTCAATGGAGTATATTCAGACCAAGGTCTTGTTACCAGTGGGGTACCTCAGGGATCTGTTCTGGGACCCATATTGTTTAATATCTTTATCAGCGAAATTGCAGAAGGCCTCAATGGTAAGGTGTGTCTTTTTGCTGATGATACAAAGATTTGTAACAGGGTTGATGTTCCTGGAGGAATGCACCAAATGGAAAGGGACTTGGTCAAAAATCTGGCAACTAAAATTTAATGTTGATAAGTGCAAGATAATGCACCTGGGACGTAAAAACCCAAGAGCAGAATATAAAATCAGTGATACAGTCCTAACCTCAGTATCTGAGGAAAGGGATTTAGGGATCATTATTTCAGAAGACTTAAAGGCAATATAGGCAGGCAATGTCACAGAGCAGCAGGAAATGCTAGCAGAATGCTTGGGTGTATAGCAAGAGGAATTACCAGTAGAAAGAGGGAGGTGCTCATGCCGCTCTACAGAGCACTAGTGAGACCTCATTTGGAGTATTGTGCGCAGTACTGGAGACCATATCTCCAGAAGGATATTGATACTTTGGAGAGAGTTCCGAGAAGAGCTACTAAACTGGTACATGGATTGCAGGATAAAACTTACCAGGAAAGATTAAAGGAACTTAACATGTATAGCTTGGAAGAAAGACGAGACAGAGGGGATATGATAGAAACTTTTAAATACATAAAGGGAATAAACAAGGTAAAAGAGGAAAGAATATTTAAAAGAAGTAAAACTGCTACAAGAGGACATAGTTTTAAATTAGAGTGGCAAAGGTTTAAAAGTAATATCAGGAAGTGATACTTTACTGAGAGAGTAGTGGATGCATGGAATAGCCTTCCTGCAGAAGTGGCAGCTGCAAATACAGTGAAGGAGTTTAAGCATGCATGGGATAGGCATAAGGCCATCCTTCATATAAGATAGGGCCAGGGGCTATCCATAGTATTTAGTATATTGGGCAGACTAGATGGGCCAAATGGTTCTTATCTGCCGACACATTCTATGTTTCTATGTTTCTATGGGAGAATGGGACCTGTTATATCTGAATCTATGGGGCTCCTGTGGATATTCCGTAAAAGTTTTATCTGCAGTAATATGTAACACCACAAATAACACAGAGATAAATCTCTGAGTACAGATAATGTAGTAGATATCACCTGTAGTTCTATGTAACACCACAGATGACACAGTGATAACTCTCTGAATACAGATAATCTAGTTAGGTCATAGCTGTCAATTTTTAAAAAGCCCAAGGAAGGCCATTAACAGCAGCAGCCATGCCTCTTGGCTTAATGTCTATCTATACATGTCCCAAATCCACCCAGTCCCCTTTATGGCAGGCGCAGCACTATTAAGTGCCTTTTGCGCTGTGGCATTAGAAGAATTTTCATATCTCTGACTTTTAGTCTAACCAGACTGTCTATTACTCTGTAATTCCTCTAGCGCCATCCTATGGAAACAGTAGGTTTAAAGAGCACACCAAATGCTTCAAATAACGTCTTTATTAACTTGAACTTTCTTCATATATAAATGGGTATATAGAAAGATAAAGGACGGCTCACCTCTGATTTGAGATGGCAAGGTGCACCAAGCTGATGTTGTACCCAATCACCAAAAACAATAGTAATAAAATAAGAATGGGCACTCATATATCTAGTTCACAAAGTAGGCAAGCGACCCACTCGCTTGCCTACTTTGTGAACTAGATATATGAGTGCCCATTCTTATTTTATTACTATTCTTCATATATAACACTGCCAACTCCGCAGCAGATAGTCCATGTACAAAACACGTGTTGAAAAGATATCATAAAATGGCAGTAGGCATAAGATGGTTGTTTAATTAATAGTTCTACTTGCAGTATGCAGTTAGCAGTGATTATTTGCCTATTGGTTGAGTATGATCTTGTATGGTTGCAATTGAACTTGTATTTGCAATTGAATTTGGCAATTGGTGGAGCTGTAAGTAAACACATATATATCTAGTTCAGTATACAGCTCTAAACACAATACTAACAATATGAACATTATATAACTGTTTAAACTACCTATTTTGGCCTATTGTTCTCATAAAACTCAGCTCTCAGTGGAGTGAATGTCTCTTCAGCTCCTGTCTCTGGTGAATAATGATTCTAGCAGCAGGAGCTGGGGGAATTCCCAGACAGACTATGTGTGAGGCTGGCTGTGATTAGCTTCTCTATACGAAGCTGGCTGTGATTGGTCTAGACTTCTGCCCAGTAACAATAGATTAACATAGTGTTAATCTGTTGTTACTGGGCAGAAATCTAGACCAATCACAGCCAGCTTAGTGCTTTCTGTTGTTTCTGCTGTGTCACTGAGCTTACCTTACACTACAAAATGAATCTTAAATGCATATTATCTTTTTCTGCTTCTGTGAACATAAAATATAACAGTTATGTGACATCCAAAACATGTCACAGTAAATAACTCTGCTTTTGTCTTTAACACATATACATAGGAACTGTATTAAGGCTATTGGCAGGTTTAGCTGTATACACATATAAGCTATACTAGCAACCTAGGACAGGTCTTAGCTGGACAGCTGCACTCCCACCAAAATTACCTATAATTCTATTTTCTTAGTGGTAGGACTTGAACATGAATTTGAGGAATTTTCCCTCAGAATCTCACCTTTCAAGTGTCTATTATAATTTTCAAGTAGAACAACTAACTTCTGTATAGGTCATTCCAACTTGAGTGGAGTAATGAGACATTTTACTTTTTTGTCAAGTTTTGAGTCTATTTGTAACAACACTCTTCTTACTAGTTTGTCTTCATCCTTTTACACTTCTAGAACTTTCGCTAATTTCTATTGGCTTCTAGGTAACTCTTCTTCTTTTACTAACACTAAACACCGACTTGGACATTTCTTCAGGGTGTTTGCCATTTACTTCTGAACATAAGATTGGCTAAGTACTCTTTCCTCCATCTATTCCAAAAATGTTCTGATAGATATTGAACTTCGCCATATCCTTTTAGCATATAAATCCTCTTTGGTAAACTTGCCAGGCGGTTGCTGTATGTAATCAGACTTAAGGGGAAGTAGATGGTTGGGAGTTAAAGGGTCCAAACTTGTTGGATTGTTGATGTTATCAACTGTAAGTGGACGACCCTTAACAATAGACATTACTTCATAGAATAGGGTCCTAAGTGAAGCATCATCTATTCTTACAACGTTCTTTTTCAACATTAAACTTAACACATTTCTCACAGTTCTGATTTGTCTTTCCCAAACTCCCCCTGTATAGCTTGCATAAGGAGTATTCATATTAAAATCACACTGTTTCTCTAACAAATACTCAGTTACTTTTTCTTTATTGATCTTTTAGAGATTTCTTCAATTCATTCTTTGCTCCGACAAAATTAGATCCTTGGTCAGATCTAACCTCTCTGACAGTACCTCTAATGGCTATGAAACATCTAAAGGCGTTGATGACTGCATCAGTTGACATATCTTCTAACATTTCCAGGTGAATTGCTCTTGAGCTTAGACATGTAACTATTAGTCCATATCTCTTGTACTCCTTGCGGTTCTGTTTGGTGATGAATAAGCCAAAACAATCCATTCTGCTATAAAGAAATGGTGGTGATGGGTTTACACGATCTGCTGGTAAATCTGCCATTCTTTGTTCTTCTGTAGGTCTACATGCCTTTCTGCAGACTACACATTTACTTATATACTTTGCTATAACTTTGCTCCCTTTCACTATAGAGTAACCACCTTCTCGCAAACAGCTTTGGGTAAAGCTTCTTCCTTGATGCAAGGATATGTTGTGGTAGTGATCAATATTCAATTTAGTGAAGTTAGAGTTTTTCGGTAGAATTGCTGAAAACTTCACTCTGCTAGGTAACAATGCATTTTCCAGTCTCCCTCCCACCTTCAGTATACCATCCTGCAGAACAATCCATCCCAACTTTTGTCTGCATAATTCTTGCAGTATTTCTTTTGCTCTGAGGATTACTGGGTCCGAGAATCCCAATGGATCAGTGTTGCTGCACGTTCAGAGTCGCTGATGGATTCCAGTACCTCTCTGTTGTTTGCGATGAATTTGTGAAGGCGCAGGTTTCCTCTTGCACATAACTCTTGGCTTTCTTTCACTCATTTGATTGCAGATTCTGTAGACTCTAGACTTATGAGACCATCATCTACATAAAAGTTTTTCTTCAGAAAATTTGCAGCTGATGGGCAATCCTTTTCATTCTGATTGGTCAGGTACTTCATACCATAATTGGAGCAACCTGGAGATGATGCTGCTCCAAACAAGTGTACTTTCATTCTGTATTCTGCTCGCTCTGTATCTGTATCTCCATCCTCCCACCATAGAAACCTCAGGAAGTCTCTATCTTCATTTTTTACATGAAACTGGTGGAACATCTTTTTAAAGTTACACATGACAGCTACAGGATACTTTCTAAATCTACAGAGTACCCCAGGCACAGTGTTTGTAAGATCTGGTCCTTTTAGTAGATGATCATTCAATGCAACACCATTGTACTTTGCTGAGAAATCAAATACTACTCTAATCTTACCTGGTTTCTTTGAGTGGTAAACACCTTGATGTGGGATGTACCACACTTCTCCTTCTTTAGGTTTGTTATTAACTTTCTCTGCATGTCCTTCTACGAGGATGCCTTCCATGAATTTCAAATAATCCTGCTTGAATTTGAAATCTCTTACCATCTTTTTCTTCAAACATTTCAATCTTGCTAGGGCAAGATTTCTGTTATTTGGCAGATGAGGTCGTTCTCTAAAAGGTAAGGGCATTTCAAGATGACCTTGTTGATTCTGGGTAATACTTTCTTCTAGAGTGTGTATGAACTTTATGTCTTCATGGGATACACTCTTTTCATTTGAATTTATATCTGCAAAGTTGGATTCAAGGATCTTAAATATTTTTGCTGTACTTACAGTGTCACGGATGGTGTTGCAGAAAGCTGGAACTTATAAATAAACATCCGACTGGCTTGATCCCAAACTAAGGGTGAGCTCTATAAAACCCCTAGAGCTCTCCCTGACTGCTATGCCCATGCAAATGTCTTTATGGTCTCGCACCTTATACTATGCAACACCTAAAAACCCTATAATAGTGAGGGGACATGACCACCGGCTCCCTGCACTTAATACGGACGGAGTCAGGGTCACCTACAATCAAGCCAGCATGGAAACACAAAAAAAGGAAAAAGACTTATCTGAGGAATCAGGAGAAGCAGCCTCCAGCAGTGAACACAATCCAGGAAGAAGTATAAACCGCAAAGTGAGGCAGTATGGGAGGGAATATAAAGGGAGACAATCAGTGCAAATAGGTGACAGCTGGGAGAAAGAAAGGAGATGAGAAAGTGAAATTAAAACAAAGAACATCATACAACAGGTAGAGAAGAACGTCTGCCAGATCTTCTCACAGAGCTGGCGGTGACATACAGTAGGTAACTCTTGGACAGATATTCGATGACACAATCCTGTAACCTGTCTTGAGTTTGCAATCTGCTGTTTTCCTCCAACAACACCCCATCCTAGATCAGTTTGAACAGCGTAGGGTTTACAATTTCCTCCTGTGATTACCTTTCGTAGTACCAAAGCTTCGGGAAAATGGTAACTTATCAACAGTCCAACACCAAACTCCTTCAGCGGGGACATTTCATGAGATATGACAGATAGGTGCTCCCATTCATTGGCTGTTTCACAGGTAAGTATGCAATCTCGATTTAGAGGTATATCGTCTTTTGTATAAGCTGGAGGTAGATCTATTGTGCAGTTTGAATGAAGTCCTCTAACTCTCAGTCATTTGACCCTTTGACTGTTCACTGATGTGTCTCTCCCCGTCATTGTGGTGAGTTTGAGCTTCACTGGTTCTGTAGCCACTTGTTATTTCCTGCAGATTTTTTGATCAATGAAGGTGACATCACGCTGGGCATCCAGTATCACATAGGCGAATACCTTCTTGTTCCTCCTTTTAGGATTTTAAATGCACACTGGTACAACCATTGATGTGCCATTGCTTTCTCCTTCCCTCACTTTGCAAGAGAATGCCGATACTTTCTTTTCTTCCTAAGTAGCTTTAGGTATTGAGGATTTATCTTTCTTTTGACGTTCTTCATGTAGTGGTGTTTATTACACTCCTTAGTAACATGGCCTTTTCTTAGGCATCCCAAACAGAGTTAGCTATCCAGCACAATTTTTTTCTTTTCTTCTTGGGACTTCTCCTTCAATTGTTGGCACTTATGTATGGAGTGATTCTCTCCATAGAACATGCACTTGAAGGTAGTCTGAAGATTTGTCGGCTGTGTCTCTTTACTGGTCCCAGTAGTGACTTTGGACTTTCTCTAGTAGGTATTTGGACCTTTAGCTGCTGCGTTGGTTGCAAAGCTAGTTTCTCTTGCACGTCTTATCTCTCTTGCAGGCCTTTCTTCAAAGGATTTTAAGATGTAAGATGATGTTACTGGGGGGGCGTGGCCTGACCGAGCTCGATGGCAGCAGCTTGAGACCAGAGCTCCTGCCACTAGATCCTATCTCAGCACTAGTCTAAGCACCACCCGACCCGCGGAATGAAGATTCAATCCAAAGAATCGATCAGAGCCACAGCGGAACAAAGGAGGGACCCCTCACAGCAGTCCGACATGGACAAATTCTTTCAAAAGACGGCACCTCAGTCAAGCTCCCGGCCGGGCAAGATGGCGCCGAAACGAGGAGAGGAGGAAGAAGGAGCTGATGACGCCGGCGGTGCTGCGATGTGTGAAGCACTGACGGAGGTGAGCAAGAAGCATGCAGGGGAAGACCCGACTGCTCTTACCAGGGACTTTTTAGAATGTGCTCTACAAAGGGCATTAGCTCCGATAGCGGCCGATTTATCCACTATAAAGGCAGAGGTCCGCCATATTGGGGACAGAGTGGAAGCGCTGGAGCAAACACAGGAAGCTATGATAACTTTCAATACTGCGGTTAAAAGCTCGTTAGGCTCACATACCAGAGCCATGAATAGTTTATTGCTTCAAATGGAAGATCAAGAAAATAGAAATAGAAGACGCAATATAAGAGTCAGAGGGTTCCCTGAAGTGGAGAGCAGTGAAGATCTGCTTGCAGTGATGGATTCACTTTTTACATACCTGCTAGGCCCAGATAGAGCTAAGGGCATCACAGTGGAAAGGGTGCACAGGGCACTTAGACCCAAACCAGGGTCATCTGAAAACCCCAGAGACATTATATGCGGATTGTTGAGTTACAGAGACACAGAAGACATTCTGCAAAAGGCAAGAGAAAAGAAGGAGATTTTGGCGCAAGGCAAGAGTGTGCAAATTTATCAAGACCTAGCAGCCTCCACACTTCAAAAGAGGAGGTTATTGAAACCGCTGACTGACACACTGCGCTCTGCAAAGATTCCCTATAGGTGGCTGTTTCCATTTGGCCTCCTGGTCTCAGCAGGAAATCGGCGCTTCACAATACGCACCCCAGATGATTTGAAACCGTTCTGGGAATTGACAGATATAGCCCCTGTGGAAATTTCATCATGGATGCCGGCCATTGAAGAAGAACTGCCACCGCTGCCAAAAGTCTCTCCTTGGACTCAAACAAAACAGAAGATAGGACGAAATAGGAAGACGGTGAATAGAGCAATGGACACTTGAATACTCATTTCACCGGAGAAAGGTGTTGTCGGATAGAATGCTATGCCAATTTTTCCGTTTACCTATAAGTAGTATGATATGTTATTGTTATTCCATGTTGCTTATAACTTCTGTTGGAAGCAAAATTTTACCTGGGGATAGGTTAAAGTTCCTTGTAGGTTTTTAAGAAGAGGCTCTTAAGCAACCTCGTATTCTACTGGATTACTGAAACATAAACGGGTGCTTAGTTGCGATTGGTAACCACTCTAGTGGGCTGAGAGGGATCTAGGCCGATCAAGGTCTACTGTTGATAATTGATTACACCCCCCCCCCCCCTCAAATCGACCAGAGGGAATTCAAACTGATAATGCAATTATCAGTCAGTTTGTTTGGTTCCTATATGGTTAAATGTTGGATTACACTCCATTTAGTATTATTGTTAAATCTCCTAGTCTGGTCACCTTGGTCTTGCGGCACACGTGCTGCTCTTAACATGACACAGAGATGGCACCGCTGACACTCAAAGTAGCAACCTTTAATGTCCATGGTTGTATAGGCCCTGTTAAAAGAAGCCGTATATTCAGTATCGTCAAGAAAGCAGCTATAGATATTATAATGCTGCAGGAAACTCACTTTACTGCTCGAAATGTGCCCAACTTGGGAAGTACCTCATTTCACAACTGGTTTCATGCCTGTTCAGATAGATCAGCATCTAAAGGGGTTAGTATAGGGCTGAAAAGAGGGATACCTTTCACTCTGCACTCCCAATTGATTGACCCAGAAGGCAGGTTTTTACTGATAAATTGTGAGATAGGTCACACAAAACTCACTTTATGTAACTTATACGCCCCAAATGTTAAGACAGTAAGTTGGCTGATGGACACTTTAGACAAGATATCCGCTTTCTCCTCTGGATGGTTATTAATGGGCGGTGATTTTAACTTAACGTTAAACCCTTTATTAGATTCCTCATCCCGGAGATCAGCCATCTCCTTCAAAGCGCTTAAATCCCTGAACACGCGTTTGAGAGACCTTCATGTAATAGATGTGTGGAGATCAATTCATGGGGACAGAAGGGATTATACCTTCTATTCCAACCCACACAAGTCTTACCAGAGGCTAGACTACCTCCTGGTATCAGAACAATATTTAACATTAGTCAGGTCAGCTGACATAGATAGCATAACGACTTCAGATCACGCAATGGTGTATAGTACCATTACGATTCCAGAGGTATTAGGGAAGGAGTGGTCATGGAGACTAAATCACACGCTTTTGGACTCACAAAAGCATGTTGAGGGCATCACTAAGAAACTAAAAGATTATTTTGATATAAACACGTCCTCAGATACATCACCAACTATTGTATGGGAGGCGCACAAGGCGGTAATAAGAGGAGAATTTATTGCCTTAGGATCATATATCAAAAGGGAGCGCACAAAAAAGTTGACAGAATTGCTGGAGAAAATTTCTCACATGGAGAGGATACACAAAAGATCTCTAGCTGTAAAAGATTTTTAATCACTGGTCACTCTTAGGCAAGAGCTGAAAGCGCTCCTTAACGTTAAGTCCGCAAAAGCGTATCTAAGGGTTAAACAAAAACATTATATACATGGGAACAGAGGGAGTAAAATCTTATCCGCAATGATTAAAAAGAGAACGGAACAGACATTTATTAAACAAATGAGGAAAACAGATGGTTCATTGACTACAAAAAATGAAGATATTTCAGAGGTGTTTGTAGCATATTACCATGAACTATATAACATAAGGAAAAACGAATCCACGGAGGAATGCCAGGCAAGAAGGGATAGGATAAAGGTTTACTTAGAAAATCTCAACCTCCCGGAACTTTCAGGAGGGGATACTGAATCACTGACAGCCCCGGTAACTATAGGTGAGATAGAGAAAGTCTTAAAAAGTGTACCTAAAGGAAAAAGTCCGGGACCGGACGGCTTGACAGCTGCTTATTATAGGAAATTTTTACCTACATTAGGCCCTCATTTAGTATCTCTTTTTAATGCCCTACTACGTGGAGTACCTTTGCCCAAACAGTCACTTGAAGCCCATATTACAGTGCTGCCCAAACCAGGTAAAGACCCGGAGGTACCGGCCAGCTATAGGCCAATATCACTGCTAAATGCAGATATCAAAATATGGGCCAAAATATTAGCTCACAGGGTCGCTCCCAGGCTCCAAAATCTAATCTCGCCTGAACAGTCGGGTTTTGTAGGGGGGAGGGAGTGCAGAGACAGCACGTTTCGGGTGATTCAGGCTCAACAGTATGCTATGTCGAGAGGAGAGGGGCTCACGTTCCTGAGTACTGACGCCGAAAAGGCTTTTGATAGGGTGGACTGGGAGTTTATGGAAGCCACCTTGTTGAGGTTTGGTTTTCCCGCTCAATTTGTGACCGCTGTGCTGTCTCTGTACTCCACACCCACAGCTAGGATAAGGGTAAATGGTAACCTTACTTCCCACTTTGAAATTAAGAACGGAACCCGTCAAGGCTGCCCTTTATCACCAACCCTGTTTATTTTATGTTTAGAGACCCTCATACAGGCCATTAGACAGGATGAGGGAATTCAGGGACTCAAGATAGGCACACAGATTCACAAAGTAGCAGCATTCGCGGACGATATGCTCTTTCTGCTCACCAAACCTTTAGAAGCGTTCCCAGCTTTACTAAGACAGCTAGATGAGTTTGGAGATTTGTCCAATTTTAAAATCAACTCATCCAAGTGTGTTGCATTGGGGATCAACACTACCCGAACAACTATAGCCCACCTTAAAAACAAATACCCTTTCCAATGGCAAGAAGATAATATAAGTTATTTAGGAGTCTGTATAACTAAAGATCCTGATCAACTATTTTTACAAAACTATCCTAAGCTACTAAGAGATATTAAAACTCAGTTAGGTGAGCTGAAAATCCCCTTCTTGACATGGTTGGGAAGGAAAAACGTGTTGAAAACGTACATACTTCCTAAATTTTTATACCTGATGCAGACGGTACCGGTGCCATTACCAATGAGCTATCTGAATCAGGTAAAAAAGACCTTTTCCAATTTTGTGTGGAATCAGACTAAACCCAGATTAGCATATAAGAGTCTAACTCTGCCAAAACACAAAGGAGGGTTTGGGTTACCTGATCTTAGGGGATATTATGGAGCAATTCAATTGAGATTACACTCAGAATTGGCAAATACCAGAGTTACTAAACTAGGATGTCAAATTGCTAGGAAGATATTAGGGCAGAGGAATTTAGCCCTATTATGGAATAGGAGTAGAAAACCTTCCAGTAGAGATAAAATACCCAGTTCTCTAAGAGGAGTTTATGATATCTGGTATAAGCTATCGGGACATATATATCCCTCTAAGAAATTATCACCTTTCACGCCGGTCAGTTATCTTCCCTATCTGCTGCAGGTAGATTTTCAGGACGATTTGGGTATATGGGCAGCTATGGGAGATGTAGCGGTAGGTGACGTTTTAGAAAACAGAAAGGTCCCATCTATTCATAGCCTAAAAGACAGGTTCAAGCGCATTCCATGGGCCTCAACACAATACTTACAATTTCACAAAATATGCTCTCAGTACTTGGTGTGCACCGCTAGCAATTATGTCCCTTCCTGGTATGATACGTTATGCAATCAATTGACAGGTGGGAAAGGTACTGTCTCACTTATATATGATAAAATACTGGAGATAGGAGCAGATCTCAGACCTTCGTTTGTTTTAAAATGGGAAACCGAGATAGGGCAATCAATGGATGAGGGCACAGTTAGGAGAGTATTGGCACACTCACATGGTTACTCCAGGTGCATTAAGATCCAGGAAAATGCCTTTAAGATAATAACGAGGTGGTACAAAACGCCAGATAAGTTACACTCTATTTCGCCCGAAATACCAGCTGATTGTTGGAGATGTGGAGGGGCTGAAGGCACCATGTACCATATATGGTGGACATGCCCACAAATCTCTAGATATTGGAACTTGATATCAAAGGAAATCCAGAAGATATGTAGGATAACAACACCCCTTACACCACAAGTAGTACTACTCAACTTGCCAGATAGCCATTATAAGCTGTCCAATAACTCATTGCTGGCGCTATTGATAGCTGCAGCAAAGCTTCTGGTACCGAAATATTGGTTATCCAAACAGATCCCAAGTCTGAAGGAGTGGGTGTTTAAAGTACAGGAGATTTATCAGCTGGAAGAGCTTACGAGTTGGGAGACATTATCCCATGATAGATTCTTACTGGCTTGGGACAAATGGTCTGAATGGTATACGGAGTTCACCACAAGACCGAGTGTTTAATAAGTTTGGCTAGTACCAAAGAGAGATGACCAAAATGTACCCATTAAGGTTCATATCACACTTCGATAGGAGAATACTCAGTCCGATAACTAGAGGCATAAAATATTGGGTTGAGGCTCGAAAGACAGGCTGGCTACAGCTATTAGAGAAGGGACATTGTGGGTTGCTAAAGAAGGATCGCGTTATGAAATCACTGATTGTGACAGTCTTTTTGTTAAGGAATGAGCGTAACAGCATAAGTAAGAATTAATACTTGACCAAGTGTGAAAATTCAAGAGATGGAGTATTGATATTATTATTTTTATGTTCACTTTATTGTTGTTTGTATCTTCTACAAATGTCATGACATTGATATGTCTGAGCACTGAAAAAATCTAAATAAAGATTTGACAAAAAAAAAAAAAAAAAAAAAGATGATGTTACTGGATTACATGCTATGCGTGCCTCCGAATTGATGAACTCAGAGGACTCTTTAAAACTTGGGAAGTTCTTACGCAGATCTGTTTAGTCAAATAGCGATTCCATCTAGAAGCCACTTCTTCAGGTAGCTTAGTTAGCATCCTGTGGTTTTCTAGATAGTCGTTCAGTACTTCCAGTCCTTGAACATGTGGGGTGGCATTGCTGCATACTTGCAGGAAGTCACCATACTTTTGGAGTCTGAAGTGTTCTTTAGGACCTATTTTAGGCCAGTTATTCAGTTTCTCTCTAAAGACTCTTTGTACTAAGAAAGGATGACCATATGTTGCATACATTTTTTTCCCAAGCTTGCATGTAGGCTTCTTCGTCTTTTCTTTAGAAGCTACCTTCAAGAACTTCCTTGGCTTCTCCACCAACATAATGTCACGGAAGGTGTACAGAAAACTAGAAGACACAAAATGACGATCCGACTGACTGGATCCAAAACTAAGGAACCAAAGGGTAAGCCCTGCAACAGACCTGGCTCTCTCCCTTACTGCTTAGCCTATGCAAAAATTTCTATGGTAGATTGCATACCCTCGTTCCTTGACTGTATGACACCTGAACACCCTATCAAGTGAGGGGACACGACCACCGCCTCCCTACACTTGATACGGAGGGAGTCAGGGTCACCTAGGATCCAGCAAACAGGAAAACACAAATGAATGAACAAAACTTATCTGTAGAAGACTCAGTAGTAGCATCCAGCATGCACACACTCCAGGAAGTTGTATAAACCGCAAAGTGATGTAGTATGGGAAGGGATTTAAAGGGATGCAATCAGTGCAACTACATGACAGCTGAGAGAGGCTAACGAGATGAGAAAACAAAAGCAAAACAAAAGGAACCTCAAGAAGGAGGTTCTGAAGAATGTCTGTTAGAGCTTCTCAGATGTCTGGTGGTGACACATATCACTGAAGGTAGAATAACTTGTCAACTGGACTGAAGCAATGATGCTTAATGGTCATCTCAAAACTTGCCTTTCACTCTATGAACTTCAGTACGTTTCCTGAAAATATAGTGGGTTCTGGCACGGAAAGTCTAGCTAGGACTGTTCTTTGTGGTCTTGATGGGACAATTGTGTAACATTCTCCTGAGCATTGCCGTGGCATCTAGGAATAGAATCATCGAGTTCTATTTTCTCACTTAGTTCTGAATTAGGTGAGTCCTTTTCTTAATCTTTTCCGGTAGAGATAGAGGGTAAATTCACACACCTTTTTCCTAACACTGGACTAGGCCTCTCTTTGTTTTTATGAGCAGGGATGGAAGGTTAATAACTTATTTCTTCACTACATGCTGGAGATTCCCTTCCATTCTCATGGGCGTAAATAGGAAAGTAGGAGTCTGCTTCGTCACTTCGAACAGATTTGAACCTATGACTACTCTGATTCATATCCTCCTCATGTACTCTGAGTCTGGCTTCTATGATCTTAGCTTCTTTCTGCCTTTCTAGATTTTCAATTCAGTTTCCATTTCATGGCTCTGTGCCTCCATTTCAGCTTCCATTTGATGGAGCTGTGCCTCCATTTCAGCTTCCATTTGATGGCATTGTGCATCCAGTTCAGCTTCCATCTGATGGTGTTGTGCATCCATTTCAGCTAGCTTTTCAGCCATCAGTTCACGCTGTGCCTCTATGGCAGTTTCCATCTCAATTTATGCTTTCTTGACAGCAAGTTGTTCAGCTAATTCCTTTCTTTTGGCTGAAGTATTTGAGGACGCTGACAAGTGGGTGGCACTTCTGCTAGCGAAGGAAGTTACACTTGAGATTGTGGTTCCCCCTAACATTGTCTCTCATAAAAAGCTTGTTCATTCTATTTCTTGCTTTAACTTCATTATAGTTTGCTGCAGATAATAGTTCTCTCATGAGCCTTACTAAATCTTTAGTGACCGCAGTACATGTGTCCATGTTCATTACAATATACTGGGAAGGTGTCGTAAGTGACCGCAGATTGACATATGCTGCCATAAGCTCTGATTCAGATTCTTCTACCGTCTCTACCATATCACTCAAGTTCCTTTTTATACTTTCTTGCTTTAGCTTTCTACGAATGTCTTTAATATATGATTTCGACTTCTCATACATTCTGGCAAACTTTTTTCCTTTTAATGCCGCTTCTTGCTCCATATTTTCCAGCATCTTTTGAGTCGGTTTTCTGGCAGGTGATGAACATCTTAGTTCATCTGCTTTGGCTATATTTGTTTGAGGCAAGACTAATGCTGCAAAATAATCTTCTACATCAGACAGTTTCCCTTGCTCTTCGACTTCTACTCTATCTATCATTGCATTCTCTAACAGTGGCATGGTAATACTAGGCTCAGACATTTTACTTTAAGTGCTATGACAATCAATACAAATATTGAGAGTCCTTTCACTTTAAATGCAATACTGAAAAATGCAGAATTAAGTAACTTTAACTTTAAATGTAACGGCGATAAATGCAGGCAATAAATGCATTTCAATTTAAATGCAATAGAGTCTGTGTAACACAAACTGTCCTTTGTTTTTATTTAAAGTCTCTTATTTCTATCTTATGCCAAAGCCTATATGTAATGATAAGTAATAAAAGGAAAGCTCTGACCTTATTCTGAAGAGCAGGATACTGCAATGTGAAGGTTACTGGAACAAATGTCTTAAAGGAGACTTGTCTTTTCTTGATGTAATACGATGCTTTGTGATGGCTTGTGATGATCTGTGATGACTTGAGGTGTGCTGGCTTGGATACGCTGCTGCAGGCTTTGGGCCTAGTGGCGGGAAACTAGCTGACTGCAGTACGTGTTCTCTCCATGGATAGAGGTGCAGGCATTCTAGCTCTGGACTTTGACCTCCCACCATGCGTCTCTTTCTCTCTCTAGGGCTCGCAGGAGGGTTGGTGCTCTTTTTCTGACCATCTTGCCTTTGCCGTTCTGCCACTTTAAGAGTCGGCTGCAGTTTGACTAATGCACACATTCTATGGCCTTTATGGTAGCTCCGCTGAGATGTCTTTGCTTGCTCACTCAGGGAACAGTTTCTGTGCGGCGGTGTATGCTATCGCTCCGCTGCTCTAATGCGCTCTTTACTGTGCAAGTTGAGGAGTGCTATTGCTTCGCCCTCTGAGGGTAATAGTTCCACTGTGGCAGGCGCAGCACTATGAAGTGCCTTTTGTGCAGTGGAATTAGAATAATTTTTATATCTCTGACTTTTAGTCTAACCAGACTGTCTATTACTCTGTAATTCCTCTAGCGCCATTCTATGGAAATGGTAGGTTTAACCCCTTAAGGACACAGGGCGTACAGGTACGCCCTTGTGCCCTGGTACTTAAGGACACAGGGCGTACAGGTACGCCCTGTGCATTTTCGATCACTGCCGTGCGGCTGGCAGTGATCGGAACCCGGTGCCTGCTCAAATCATTGAGCAGGCACCTAGGCTAAATGCGCGGGGGGGTCCCGTGACCCCCCCATGTCGGCGATCGCGGCAAACCGCAGGTCAATTCAGACCTGCGGTTTGCTGCGATTTCTGCAGTTTCTGATCCCCGCGGTCCCTGACCGCGGGGATCAGAAACTTTAGTATTCCTAAAGTGCATCTGTATCCCCCCCCCCCCTGCACCCCTTAGTGATTTTTGCCCGGTGGGAGGTGCAGGGGGAGGGTTGCAGGCGGTGCGGGCGGTGCGGTAGGCGGGATCGCGATCCCCCGCCCGCCTCCCATTGCGTAATCGTTGGCATCTAGTGGGTATACCAGGGTGCCAGCACATTACTGGCACCCTGGTATAAACGGCTGACATCGGTGATGCGATGTCAGCCGTTTAACCCTTTCCATACAGCGGTCCGTACGGACCGCTGTATGGAAAAGGTTAACAGTAAGAGGGAGCTCCCTCCCTCTCCCATCGGGGGGCTGCTGTGCCTTTGCAGTCCCCCGAATGGAGAGGGAGAGAGCTTCCAGGCAGCCCCCCCAAGCCCCGTCCTTACCCTTCCCCGTCTGCGCAGTTCTGGCCACTACTGAGCAGACGGGGAAGGTTCCCATGGCAACAGGACGCCTGCTCAGGCGTCCTGCTGTCCATGGTGCTGAACAGATCTGTGCTGAAAGGCATAGATCTGTTCAGACAAAGTGTAAAATACAGTATAGTACTATATATTGTACTGTACCGTATTATGCAGACATCAGACCCACTGGATCTTCAAGAACCAAGTGGGTCTGGGTCAAAAAAAAAGTGAAAAAATGAAAAATAAAGTAAAAATCAAAAAACACATTTATCACTGATTAAAAATGAAAAAAATAAAATTCCCTACACATGTTTGGTATCGCCGCGTCCGTCACGACCTGATCTATAAAACGGTAATGTTACTTTACCCGAACGGTGAACGCCATAAAAATAAAAAATTAAAAACTATGATGAAATTGGAATTTTGCCCACCTTACTTCCCAAAAAAGGTAATAAAAGTGATCAAAAAAGTCGCATCTATGCCAAAATTGTAACAATCAAACCGTTATCTCATCCCGCAAAAATCATACCCTACCCAAGATAATCGCCCAAAAACTGAAAAAGTTATGGCTCTTACACTATGGAAACACTAAAACATGATTTCTTTGTTTCAAATCATTGTGTAAAACTTACATAAATAAAAAAAAGTATACATATTAGGTATCGCCGCGTCCGTATTCACCGGCTCTATAAAAATATCACATGACCTAACCCCTCAGATGACCACCGTAAAAAAATAAAAATAAAAACGGTGTAAAAAAAGCCATTTTTTGTCATCTTCCGTCACAAAAAGTGTAATAGCAAGCAATCAAAAAGTCATGTGCACCCCAAAATAGTGCCAATCAAACCGTCATCTCATCCCACAAAAAATGAGACCCTACTTAAGATAATCGCCCAAAAATTTAAAAAACTATGGCTCTTAGACTATGGAGACACTAAAACATTTTTTTTGTTTTAAAAATGAAATTATTGTGTAAAACGTACATAAATAAAAAAAATTGTATACATATTGGGCATCACCGCGTCCGTGACAACCTGCTCTATAAAATTACCACATGATCTAACCTGTCGGATGAATGGTGTAAATAACAAAAAAAAAAAAACGGTGCCAAAAAAGCAATTTCTTGTTACCTTGCCGCACAAAAAGTGTAATATAGAGCAACCAAAAATCATATGTACCCTAAACTTGTACCAACAAAACTGCCACCCTATCCCGTAGTTTCTAAAATGGGGTCACTTTTTTGGAGTTTCTACTCTAGGGGTGCATCAGGGGGGCTTCAAATGGGACATGGTGTCAAAAAAACCAGTCCAGCAAAATCTGCCTTCCAAAAACCGTATGGCATTCCTTTCCTTCTGCGCCCTGCCGTGTGCCCGTACAGCGGTTTACGACCGCATATGAGGTGTTTCTGTAAACTACAGAATCAGGGCCAGAAATAATGAGTTTTGTTTGGCTGTTAACCCTTGCTTTGTAACTGGAAAAAAAATATTAAAATGGAAAATCTGCCAAAAAAGTGAAATTTTGAAATTGTATCTCTATTTTCTATTAAATCTTGTGCAACACCTAAAGGGTTAGCAAAGTTTGTAAAATCAGTTTTGAATACCTTGAGGGGTGTAGTTTATAGAAACATAGAAACATAGAATGTGTCGGCAGATAAGAACCATTTGGCCCATCTAGTCTGCCCAATATATCTGAATCCTATGAATAGCCCCGGCCCTATCTTATATGAAGGATGGCCTTATGCCTATCCCATGCATGCTTAAACTCCTTCACTGTATTTGCAGCTACCACTTCTGCAGGAAGGCTATTCCATGCATCCACTACCCTCTCAGTAAAGTAATACTTCCTTATATTACTTTTAAACCTTTGCCCCTCTAATTTAAAACTGTGTCCTCTTGTGGTAGTTTTTCTTCTTTTAAATATGCTCTCCTCCTTTACCGAGTTGATTCCCTTTATGTATTTAAAAGTTTCTATCATATCCCCTCGGTCTCTTCTTTCTTCCAAGCTATACATATTAAGTTTCTTAGATGGGGTCACTTTTATGGAGTTTCTACTCTAGGGGTGCATCAGGGGGCTTCAAATGGGACATGGTGTCAAAAAAACTGTCCAGCAAAACATGCCTTCCAAAAACCAAACGGCGCACCTTTCACTCTACGCCCCGCTGTGTGGCCGTACAGTAGTTTACGGCCACATATGGCGTGTTTCTGTAAACGGCAGAGTCAGGGCAATAAAGATACAGTCTTGTTTGGCTGTTAACCCTTGCTTTGTTAGTGGAAAAAATGGGTTAAAATGGAAAATTAGGCAAAAAAATTAAATTCTCAAATTTCATCCCCATTTGCCAATAACTCTTGTGCAACACCTAAAGGGTTAACAAAGTTTGCAAAATCAGTTTTGAATACCTTGAGGGGTGTAGTTTCTTAGATGGGGTCACTTTTATGGAGTTTCTACTCTAGGGGTGCATCAGGGGGCTTCAAATGGGACATGGTGTCAAAAAACCAGTCCAGCAAAATCTGGCTTCCAAAAACCATACGGCGCACCTTTCACTCTACGCCCCGCTGTGTGGGCCGTACAGTAGTTTACGGCCACATATGGGGTGTTTCTGTAAACGGCAGAGTCAGGGCAATAAAGATACAGTCTTGTTTGGCTGTTAACCCTTGCTTTGTTAGTGGAAAAAATGGGTTAAAATGGAAAATTAGGCAATAAAATGAAATTCTCAAATTTCATCCCCATTTGCCAATAACTCTTGTGCAACACCTAAAGGGTTAACAAAGTTTGTAAAATCAGTTTTGAATACCTTGAGGGGTGTAGTTTATAGAATGGGGTCATTTTTGGGTGGTTTCTATTATGTAAGCCTCGCAAAGTGACTTCAGAGCTGTAGTGGTCCCTAAAAATTGGGTTTTTGTAAATTTCTGAAAAATTTCAAGATTTGCTTCTAAACTTCTAAGCCTTGTAACATCCCCAAAAAATAAAATATCATTCCCAAAATAATTCAAACATGAAGTAGACATATGGGGAATGTTAAGTCATCACAATTTTTGGGGGTATTACTATGTATTACAGAAGTAGAGAAACTGAAACTTTGAAATTTGCTAATTTTTCCCAATTTTTGGTAAATTTGAGTTTTTTTTATGCAAATTTTTTTTAACTTTATTTTACCAGTGTCATGAAGTACAATATGTGACGAAAAAACAATCTCAGAACGGCCTGGATAAGTCAAAGCGTTTTAAAGTTATCAGCACTTAAAGTGACACTGGTCAGATTTTCAAAAAATGGCCTGGTCCTAAGGTGTAAAAAGGCTGTGTCCCTAAGGGGTTAAAGAGCACACCAAATGCTTCAAATAACTTCTTTATTAACTTCAAATTTTCTTCATATATAACACTGCCGCCTCCGCAGCAGATAGTCCATGTACAAAACCAAAGATGGTGGTTCAACTGTTCAATCTTGTCATTCAACATAAAATGGTGGATATATTTCTCTCTTCAGTACCTGTACTGTCACTTTAAGTTATTTAAGCACTTTATTATCTCTCTGAGAGGTATATCTGAGATCTAACTATTAGTTCTACTTGCAGTATGCTGTTAGCAGAGACTATTTGCAGATTGGTTGTGTATGATCTTGCATGGTTGTATGCAATTTGTATGGTTGCAATTGAACTTGTATTTGCAATTGGTGGAACTGTAAGTAAACACATACAGTGCTGCCCATAGTTATTCATACCCCTGGCAAATTTTGACTTAAAGTTACTTTTATTCAAACAGCAAGTAATTTTTTGACCGGAAATGACATAGGTGTCTCCCAAAAGATAATAAGACGATGTACAAGAGGCATTATTGTGGGAAAAAAACAATTTCTCAGCTTTTATTTACATTTGAGCAAAAAGTGTCCAGTTCAAAATTATTCATACCCTTCTCAATGATCAATAGAAAAGCTTTTATTCACTATTATAGTCAAACGCTTCCTATAATTGCAGATCAGCTTTTTGCATGTCTCCACAGGTATTTTTGCCCATTCATCTTTAGCAATGAGCTCCAAATCTTTCAGATTGGAGGGTCTTCTTGCCATCACCCTGATCTTTAGCTTGTTCCCATAAAAATCAGCTCTCAGTGGAGTGAATGTCTCTTCAGCTCCTGCCTCTGGGGAATAATGGTTCTAGCAGCAGGAGCTGGGGGAATTCCCAGACAGGCTGTGTGTGAGGCTGGCTGTGATTGGTGAACACTCTTGCTGTATGAGAAGCTGGCTGTGATTGGTCTAGACTTCTGTCCAGTAACAACAGATTAACACTATGCTTTCTATTGTGTCTGCTTTGTCACCGAGCTTACCTTACACTACAAAATGAATCTTAAAGGCATATTATCTTTTTCCTGTAGCAGGTTTGGGGCCCATTCAGGGACTTGCTGTGATTGAACTATTATTTTTGCTGTTGTTGTTACCACCCTCCCTATGAACTGCACCACCTTTCACTTGTATGCACCGTGTGAATAAACAAAGCATCATGTTTTACACCAAGACCGGTCTGTGTTGCCTCTATACTGCACTTGCTACCACTGCCTACCAGAGTGGATCCCCACAACACATATAAGCTATACTAGCAACCTAGGACAGGTCTTAGATGGCCAACTACACCCTTTGGGGCCAACAAAACTGATTTCCCCCTTAAAGTAGAATGCCTTTAGTGGCCCTTCAAATAAAACTCGTGCTGTTCCCCTGGTAAATTGAACACACATGACAGTACCATTGCACTCAAAGGTCTCTGCATCCTAAAAATGCAGAGACAGGTAAGAGCAAGACATGCCACAGCCCTCCCAGGAATGCAGGACAGCCACCGAACTCTGAGACTGTCCTGCCAGATCTGGGGTGGTACAAGTACAGATAATGCTTTTGATATAATTTGCAGTCCTATGTAACACCACAGGTAACACAGTGATAAATCTTTGAGTACAGATAATATAGTAGATGTGCCCTGCAGTCCTATGTAACAGCACAGATAACACAGTGATTGCTCTCTAAATACAGAACATGTAGTAGTGTTCCCTGCAGTCCTATGTAAAACCACAGATAACACTAGTGTAGATCATGTGGTAGTGTTACCTGCAGTCCTATGTAAAACCACAGATATCACTAGTGTAGATCATGTGGTTGTGTTACCTGCAGTCCTATGTAAAACCACAGATAACACTAGTGTAGATCATGTGGTAGTGTTACCTGCAGTCCTATGTAAAACCACAGAAAACACTTGTGTAAATCATGTGGTAGTATTATCTACATCCTTAGTTTGCCTCCCTGTGCCTCTCCCACGGGACTCCATGCTGGTGGTGCTGCCTCCTCTTCCCCCGCACAGAATGTCCTAATGCAGCTGCGTCAAGACATAGGAACACTGAGGGCATGATGATCATGACACACATACAGGGACACACACACAGGGAGAGACAAATACAGACACACACACACAGGGACATACACACCAGGAGAGGGCTGGCAGCCTTAGTCCTGGGGGGCAAATCCATTCAAGTGGCCCATGTTTAGCCCCGCCCATTATTAAAAGCCCCTCCTACATATAATAGGCCACTCCCAACAAACACTGTACAGCTGACATTCTATAGTTGAGGCCTGTCTCTACACATCATACGGAGAGAGGGGGGCGTCTTTCCTGGCTGCACTGCCTGCTTCACATTATACAATAAACAACAGCAGGCCACAGCCAGGAAGCTCCTCCACTTTCCTACCTCCCCGGATCCTGCTCAAGGCCTGTGGTTCCCCCCACCATCTGCCACCTGCCCGTGGCCTGCTGCCCCCCTTGGCCGTCCTCACCCAGCTCTGAATCCTCCTTCTGCAAATGGCAGGGGGAGGAGCCAGAGCATCTCCTCTCCTACATAGCGCCACATACCTCTAACATCCAGTGATGTCACCTTTGTTGTAGACGTTCTCTTTCCTCATCTTCTTCATTCAGACCAGACCGCCATGATGATTTTTTAGCCATCTCTTGTCTCTGCAGAGATTGACAAACAGACATTAGTTTCCCACATTTTCATCATCTTCACATCTTCTGAACACCCTTTCCTGCCACCCCAATACTATACTGCAGAAACAGTCCCTCTGGAAATACTACTGCCACACAGATAGTGCCCCCTTCAACAATTATTGGCACACAGTGCTCTAAAAAATAACTGCGCCCAGACACTAGTAGTATAAAGATGATGTCCCCCAAAAACATTTGTGCTAAGCTTAAACTGTGCCAGGGTGACCTCCAAAGTAACAGTGCTCCCCAAAATCCCACCAATAGAAATAATTCTCAGCCAAAGCACACGTAGTAGTAATAATGCCCCTATAGTGCCCTAGTAATCATGTTCCTCATAGCCTCCCAGTAGTAGTAAAGCTCCGCATAATACCTCCTAGTAGTAATAATTCTCCCTATAATATGACAGTACATGAAATACCCCCGCTTAGTGCTCGCAGTTGAGCTAATGTCCCCATAATGTATGCCAGTATAAAATACCCCTATATAGTGCCCCAGTAAATGCCCTCATAGTGCTCCTCTCCCCCTTCCCCATAGTGTCCCCCATAATATGGCAGTAAAAAATGCTCCTTAGTAGTGCCCCCAGCAGATGCTCCTATAGTGCTCCTTTCCCCCATAATGTGCCAGTAAAAAATGCCCCTTCATAGTGCCACCAGATGCCCCAATAGTGCTCCACTCCCCCATAGTGCCCCCAAATAATGCCACATAGTTCCGCTCTCCCCTATAGTGCCTCCCATAATGTGACAGTAAAAAATGCCTCCTTAGTGCCACCAGATGCCATAGTGCTCCCCATAATGTGCCAATAAAAAAGGACCCTTTAGAGCCCCAACTTCCCCATAGTGCCCACAAATAATGCCCCTATAGTGCTAACAGATGCCCCATAGTGCCGCTCTCCCCTATAGTGCCCCCCATAATGTGCCAATAAAAAAGCCCCTTTAGAGCTCCCAGATGCCCCATAGTGCTCCTCTCCCCATGGTGCCCCCCCCATAATGTGCCAGTAAGAAAAGCCCACATAGTGCCCCCCCAAAAAATGGGCAAGAAATAAATGTCCCCAGAGTGCCACCCCAAAAAAAAGGTGCTGTGAGAAATGTCAGATGTCCCCATAGTGCCAGCTCCCCCCGCAAAGAAAAAAACAAAAACATAAAACACTAATACTTACCTCCATCAGCAGTGATGCGATGCAGGCCTCTTCCGGCCTTTGTCCCCTGCTGTGTGCTGCCTGGCTCAGGCAGCGCAATGATAATGACGTAATCACGCCGCCTGAGCCGCGGCCTATCAGAAGAACAGGGAAGGGAGACACCTCTCCCTCACCTGCCCTGCCACAGCACAGCCATCTGTATCGCTGCCCTGAGGACGGAGATACAGATGAATATGGAGATGAGCGCTTCCACAATGGAAGCGCACATCTCCTACTGCCCCCCACCGCCGCTGGTAACTAGAACCAGGGCCGCGCCGCCTGTGATGAGGCCCTGAGGAATAAAAATAAAATAAAAAATGATTTGTTAAAGACAGCCCAGCGGCCGTTTTTAACATGCTTTAAGGCGGCCTGGGGGGCAATTGCCTCCCTGCCCCCCTTCCCAGCCCTCCCCTGATACACACACACAGGGATGGTCACATACACACAGGGACAGACACAGACACACATAGAGGGACACACACAGGGACAGACACACACAGCTAGGCAGCTAGGTTATTTTTCTGGTCCGTGCTGCAATGTGAATGGACGTCTCCCAGAAGAAGACCAAGGAGAGTCGCGTACAGCTTGTGGAGTGCTAGACTCATTGCTCCCTGCACCTCCTGCATATTGATGACCGCTTTTATAAAGGAAGTGGTCATTAGCACGCTAACATTTTTCCACCACTTTTGGTGGAAAAAAAAGTGCATCTTATAGGGTGAAAATACAATAAATATGATCACATTTCCTAAAAAAAAAGTGTATATACTGTATATATATATATATATATATATATATATTTATATATATATAGGAATTTCAAAGAAGAGGCAGCACTCCGGAGTATCAGTAAAACGACCCACTTTATTTCCCCTGTGCAATGTTTCAACTGCTCCTTGCAGTCTTTTTCAAGCATAACAAATCAGTTCCACAGCATATATTTATACCCACAATCCTTAGTGGGTTTAATTGACAAAGTGATTAACAATAACATGATCAATACCATATAAAAGATATAAATAGGGGGGCGCATGTGCGCGGCTCACGAGGAGGACATGCTTCAGTGAGCTCCGCTCCGCACATCGAGAAAACCCTACCCAAAGCGCCTATTATCGGGCTCCAACTATCCTGAAACCTGATGCAGGGGTCCCCAAAGATGACCGGCACCAAGGGGAAATCTAAAATATCTAAAATACCGGGTACTTCGGTCCCGTCGCAGACTTTGCCAGAGATCTTCAGAATGACCAGGCAGACTGTCATGGCGGACGCACCAAATACTCCCGCCAGCTCAGCTTCATCGGACGGCGGCGATCCTCCACAAGAAACAACGGACCGACAGGTTGGTCAGGGGGACTTATACAAAAACATTGCGGCTTTATTTAAAGCTGAATTATCCCAAGCAGTCTCGGACTTGACGCGCCAAATCCAGGATCTGGGTAACAGAGTCTCAGACCTGGAAGCGAGAACAGACGACTTGTCTGACACACTAGGCCGCGACCGGGAGGACATTGACTCCCATGAAGCTCAGCTAACGGAGTTGTAACTTAACCCTTTCATGACCAAGGGTCATTGATGCCCCAGTGTCCAGGTCAAAATTTACAAATCTGACATGCGTCACTTTATGTGGTAATAGCTTTGGAACACTTTTACTTATCCACGCCTGAGATTGTTTTCTCGTGACACATTGTACTTCATGATAGTCATATATTTGAGTCAATATATTTCACCTTTATTTATGAAAAAATCCCAAATTTACCAAAAATTAGGAAAAATTCACAATTTTCCAAATTTCCATTTCTCTGTGTCTAAAACAGAAAGTGATACCTAATAAAATATTTATTACTTAACATTCCCCATATGTCTACTTTATGTTGGCATCATTTTGGAAATGTCATTTTATTTTTTTAGGACGTTAGAAGGCTTAGAAGTTTAGAAGCAATTCTTAAAATTTTTAGGAAAATTTCCAAAACCCACTTTTTAAGGACCAGTTCAGGTCTGAAGTCCCTTTGTGGGGCTTACATAGTGGAAACCACCATAAATGACCCCATTATAGAAACTACACCCCTCAAGTTACTCAAAACTGATTTTACAAACTTTGTTAACCCTTTAGGCGTTCCACAAGAATTAAGGGTTAACAGCCAAACAAAACTCAATATTTATTACCCTGATTCCGCGGTTTACAGAAACACCCCACATGTGGTCGTAAACTGCTGTACGGGCACACGGCAGGGCGCAGAAGGAAAGGAATGCCATACGGTTTTTGGAAGGCAGATTGTGCTGGATTGGTTTTCTGAACGCCATATGTTTTTTATTTTTCTGCCGATCGTCTTGTGCAGAGGCTCGTTTTTTGCAGAAAGTGTTGAGGTTTTTATTGGTATCATTTTTTTGGGTACATAGGATTTTTTGATCATTCATTATTACACTTTATGGGGCAAGGTGACCCAAAAATTGGCTGTTTTGGAACAGTTTTCATTTATTTATTTTCACAGCGTTCATCTGAGGAGTTAGGTCATGTGATAGTTTTATAGAGAAGATCGTTACGGACGTGGAAATACCTAATATGTATACTTTTTCTTATTTATTTAAGTTTTACACAATAATAGCATTTCTGAAAAAATAAATGCAGGGGGCGGACCGCATCAGGGCAGGAAGGAGATCAGCGTAGCTGCGCAGGAGGCACAGATCAGCGTGGCACAGGTCAGCGGGGCACAGATGGGGCACCAAAGGCTTGGAGGATCGGGGGGCACGAGGACACCTTACCGATTTTAACGCTGCCGCGATCCGATTGGTTAGTCTGCACAGACTAACCAATCGGATCGATTGCCGGCAAGGGGCCACTCTGATTGGTCCCTTGCCGGCATTACTGCACTGTATGCTGTCCGTGACAGCATACAGGGCAGGGGCAGAAGCTTTAATCCAAGCGCTTTGCAGCGCTTGGATTAAAGAGCTGCCAGAACGTATATATACGTGGTAGCTCCACGGGGTATGTGCAGCTATCACGTATATATACAGATTGCAGACGTGAAAGGGTTAAGATAGAAGACCTCGAAAACAGGTCCCGGAGGGGCAACCTTAGAGTTAGAGGTCTACCTGAGTCGTTTACTGACCTGCAATCCACTCTGTCTGAGTTGTTCGCCACCTTACTCCCCCAGTCAGAACCGCATTTTCTGAAAATGGACCGCGTCCATAGATCTCTGGGTAAACCACGGAACCCAGATCTTCCTAGGGATGTAATCCTTAAGTTCCACCACCCTGACACAAGGGACAAGGTCCTAGCAGCAGCAAGGGACAATCCTGACCTACCTGGGCTGCCACAGTCTGTCCACCTCTATGCTGATCTAGCGCCATCCACCCTCCGCAGGCGCAGAGAAATGAGGCCGGTTACACAGGCTTTACAGAAGAGTAATGTCAGATACCGGTGGGGGTTTCCCTTCAACTTGTCTTTCCAGCTGAATTCACGTTCACATACGATCCATACTGTGACGGAGGGCCTAGAAGCACTATGGCGGGCCGGGATCCCATGCGATCATCAAGACTTACCATCTTCTTCGCCGAAACCGCAGAGACCAGCAAGAGTCTGGACAAAAGTTCCATCCACCTCAAATGGTTCCACCAGACAGCGGAATACCTGACTTTTCAGCCTAGCGCGTCCAGAGTGTGGTAACAGTCAGGATTATTTGCAGTGACCGCGGATGGGGACTTTAGTTCCATATCCCTTAAATATCTTGTCAGGCCAGTTTTGTAACTACAGGGTCTCGATACTGCGGACTTTCATGCTACCCCTGATTATGGGATGTTATGAGAAGGTGATGCCGGCCATTAGTAGGCTGACTACTTTTTCCTATATCCCACCTTGTTCAATTTTAAGGATGGAACCTTTTGGTTCCACTTTACATTTCCTGTTCCCTCAGGATGTTATGATGTTTTACTGTATTGATGTTTTATTCTTGGATTATGCGGTCATGAATGTCACTGTAAGTACTGAAGTGAGAGAGAGGGCCAGGGTGGAGGTATCTCGGGGAGTAGGTGACGTCGGGACATACCACTACGGAGATTCACTCTTAATAATACTATTATGTGTAAACTAATAACACACAATGTAAGGGGTTTTAATTCCCCTAGGAAAAGGAAAGCTGCCTTTGCAACTTACCTTTAACATGCGCCTGACGTCATCTGTCTCCAAGAGACACACTTTACAACAACATCACACCCGAAATACTTCCACCCACAATATTCTAACTTCCACTCCTTGCAGCGTTCGGGTGTCTGCCTGGCCGTACGGAGCTAAACTGATCTGTCCAGACTTACAATGTAAGTCAATGGGGACGGATCCGTTTGAAGTTGACACAATATGGTGCAATTTCAAACGGGTTCGTCCCCCATTGACTTTCAATGCAAAGTCTGGACGGATCCGTCTGACTAACTTTCAGACTTAGAATTTTTTCGGAAAAATAATGCAGACGGATCTGTTCTAAATGGATCTCATCGTTTGCATTATAGGAGCGGATCCGTCTGTGCAGACACCAGACGGATCCGCTCCGAATGCAAGTGTGAAAGTAGCCTTATATAATCTTTCGGGTCCCGAGAGACAAGCCATGAAAGATTATATCTCCGAGAGCTTGGCTAAGAGACACAGCAGACCCTCTTCATCACCTGTGGCTGCAGGGTTTTCCTTTTTTTTTTAAAGAAAGATGGGGGCCTGCGTCCTTGCCTAGATTTCCACGAACTAAACCAGATAACCATCCGAGACCCATACCCTCTTCCTCTCATTCCTGACCTGTTTAATCAGATTGCGGGTGCTAAGTGGTTCTCCAAACTTGATCTTAGGGGAGCCTACAATCTGATTCGTATCAAGGAAGGGGATGAGTGGAAGACAGCCTTTAACACCCCAGAGGGGCATTATGAAAATCGAGTGCCTTTTGGTCTGACCAATGCTCCTGCAGTCTTCCAACATTTCATTAATTACATTTTTAGTCATCTTATCGTCAGGTTTGTAGTGATATACCTAGATGATATTTTAATTTATTCGTCTGATCTGAAGACACACAAGGTACATGTCAGACAGGTACTGTAAGTCCTATGAACGAATAAATTATATGCGAAAATTGAGAAGTGTGTTTTCGCCGTTCAGGAGATACAGTTCCTGGGATATCTATTATCTGCTTCAGGTTTCCGTATGGATCCTAGGAAAGTCCAGGCAATTCTAGATTGGGATCTTCCTGAGAACCTTAAAGCACTGCAACAGTTTTTGAGTTTTGCAAATTTCTATAGAAAAGTAATTAAAAACTATTCTGTGATTGTCAAACCCCTTACTGACATGACTAGGAAGGGGACTGATTTTTCTATATGGTCTGACGCCGCCAAAATGGCATTTTCCTCTCTAAAAGAGAGGTTTACCTCGGCACCGGTACTAATCCAACCTGATGTCTCCCAGACTTTTATTGTTGAAGTAGATGCGTCAGAGGTGGGAGTAGGGGCTGTACTTTCTCAGGGTTCGTCTCCTGGCAAATGGCATTCTTGTGCTTTCTTTTCAAAAAAACTATCTGCAGCGGAGAAGAACTATGATATTGGCAATAAGGAACTATTAGCTATTAAACTAGCGTTTGAAGAATGGCGTCACTTTTTAGAGGGGGCAATCCACACACTGTGATTGCGAACCACAAAAACCTGTACTTCAAATCAGCAAAGCGTCTCACCCCTAGACAAGCTAGGTGGTCTCTATTAAATACCAGGTTTAACTTTTTCATCACCTATCGTCCTGGGGCAAAAAATACCAAGGCGGACGCATTATCTTGTAGTTTCCCTGGAGGGGGTAATGTGGGTGATCCGGTACCCATTCTACAAAGAGGAGTGGTTGTCTCCGCTGTACACTCTGTTCTGGAGGGGAAGGTGTTAGAGGCCCAGGGGGACGCCCCGGTCTCTTGTCCCTCAGAGAAATTGTTTGTACCGTTAAACCTGTGTCTCGAATTATTAAAGGAACATCATAATTTGGCACTTGCTGGGCACCCGGGTAGTAAAGCAACCTTGGAGCTATTGTCTTGTAATTTTTTTGGTATTTTTTGGTGGCCAAGGTTGCGTCAGTATGTAATGGATTTTGTGTCTACTTGTTCGACTTGTGCACGCGCTAAAGTCACTAATCCACGTCCTGCAGGGTCTTTATTGCCACTTGTCATTCCCAATAGGCCATGGACACATCTGTCAATGGATTTCATCACTGACTTACCTTTGTCTGCGGGTAAAACAGTTATCTTGGTAGTAGTAGACAGGTTTAGCAAAATGGTACACTTCATTGTGTTACCCACACTACCTAATGCTAAGACTCTTGCTCAGGTATTCATCAGTGAAATCGTGAAGCTTAACGGGGTCCCTTCCGATGTTGTTTCGGATCGGGGAACCCAGTTTATTTCTACGTTTTGGAAAGCATTTTGTTCCCGTTTGGGGGTACACTTGTCCTTTTCCTCAGCTTTCCATCCTCAGTCGAATGGACAGACTGAGCGTACCAACAAAAACTTTGAGACATACCTAAGGTGTTTTGTGTCTGAAAACCAAGAGGTGTGGTCATCATATTTACCGTTAGCCGCGTTTGCAATAAACGCCGTCAGGTATCCACTGGCAAATCACCATTTCATGGTGCATATGGTTTTCATCCCCAATTCTGTACTTTTAAAGAGGGGGGGTCTTCTTGGGTTCGCGAAGAGGAACGGTTTTCGTCATCTCTTTCATCTGTATGGCAGAAAGTGCAAGCTAACTTGAAAAATATGGGAGGCAAATATAAATGCATGGCTGATAAGAAACGGCTATTATGTCACAGTCAATATTGTAGTTTTTTTTTAAATGTATACTACTGTGACACCAGATATGAGTTGCAATGGAGTGACACTGTGCCCTGGCAGGGCCAGAAACGCACAGGCATAAAGGCAACCGACTGCTATTATTTCACAGTCAAAATTGTAGCTTTTTTTTAAATGTACACTACTGTAACACCAGATATGAGTTGCACTGGTGTGACACTATGCCCTGGCAGGGCCTGAAACGCACAGGCGTGAAGGCAACCGACTACTATTATTTCACAGTCAAAATTATAGTTTTCTTTTTTTAAATGTACACTACTGTGACACCAGATATGAGTTGCACTGGTGTGACACTGTGCCCTGGCAGGGCCTGAAACGCACACACGTGAAGGCAACCGACTAATAATATTTCACAGTCAAAATTATAGTTTACTTTTTTAAATGTACACTACTGTGACACCAGATATGAGTTGCAATTGTGTGACACTATGCCCTGGCAGGGCCTGAAACGCACACGCGTAAAGGAAACCGACTACAAATTATTTCACAGTCAAAATTGTAGATTACTTTTTCAAATGTACACTACTGTGACACCAGATATGAGTCGAACTGGTGTGACACTTTTCCCTGGCAGGGCCTGAAACGAACACGCGTGAAGGCAATCGACTGCTATTATTTCACAGTCAATATTGTATATATTTTTTTAAATGTACACTACTGTGACACCAGATATGAGTTTCACTGTTGCGACACTGTGCCCTGGCAGGGCCTGAAAAGCACACGCGTGAAGGCAACCGACTGCTATTATTTCACAGTCAAAATTGTAGTTTCTTTTTTTTTAAGTACACTACTGTGACACCAGATATGAGTTGCACTTGTGTGACACTGTGCCCTGGCAGAGCCTGAAACGCACACACGTGAAGGCAACCAACTGCTATTATTTCACAGTCAATATTGTAGTTTTTTTTTAAATGTACACTACTGTGACACCAGATATGAGTTACACTGTTGCGACACTGTGCCCTGGCAGGGCCTGAAAAGCACATGCGTGAAGGCAACCGACTGCTATTATTTCACAGTCAAAATTGTAGTTTTTTTTAAATGTACACTACTGTGACACCAAATATGAATTGCACTGGTGTGACACTGTGCCCTGGCAGTGCCTGAAACGCACACGCGTGAAGGCAACCAACTACTATTATTTCACAGTCAAAATTATTGTTTTCTTTTTTAAATGTACACTACTGTGACACCAGATATGAGTTGCACTGGTGTGATACGGTGCCCTGGCAGGGCCTAAAACGTACACGCATGAAGGCAACTGACTGCTATTATTTCACAGTCAAAATTGTAGATTTTTATTTTAAATGTACACTACTGTGACACCAGATATGACTTGCACTGCTGTGACACTGTGCCCTGGGAGGGCCTGAAACGCACACGCATAAAGGCAACTGACTGCTATTATTTCACAGTCAATATTGTAGTTTTTTTTTAAATGTACAGTACTGTGACACCAGATATGAGTTACACTGTTGTGACACTGTGCCCTGGCAGGGCCTGAAACGCACACGTGTGAAGGCAACCAACTGCTATTATTGCACAGTCAAAATTGTATTTTTTTTTTAAAATGTACACTACTGTGACACCAAATATGAGTTGCACTGGTGTGACACTGTGCCCTGGCAGTGCCTGAAACGCACACGCGTGAAGGCAACCAACTACTAATGTTTCACAGTCAAAATTGTAGATTTTTATTTTAAATGTACACTACTGTGACACCAGATATGACTTGCACTGCTGTGACACTGTGCCCTGGGAGGGCCTGAAACGCACACGCATAAAGGCAACTGACTGCTATTATTTCACAGTCAATATTGTGTTTTTTTTTTAAATGTACAGTACTGTGACACCAGATATGAGTTACACTGTTGTGACACTGTGCCCTGGCAGGGCCTGAAACGCACACGCGTGAAGGCAACCAACTACTATTATTTCACAGTCAAAATTATAGTTTTATTTTTGAAATGTACACTACTGTGACACCAGATATGAGTGTCACTGGTGTGACACTGTGCCCTGGCAGGGCCTGGAACGCACACGCGTGAAGGCAACCGACTGCTATTATTTCACAGTCAAAATTGTATTTTTTTTTAAAATGTACACTACTGTAACACCAAATATGAGTTGCACTGGTGTGACACGGTGCCCTGGCAGGGCCTGAAACGCACACGCATGAAGGCAACAGACTGCTATTATTTCACAGTCAAAATTGTAGTTTTCTTTTTTAAATGTACACAGCTGTGACACCAGATATGAGTTGCACTTGTGTGACACTTTGCCCTGGCAGGGCTCTGAAACGCAGACGCGTGAAGGCAACCGACTGCTATTATTTCACTGTCAAAATTGTATTTTTTTTTTTTATGTACACTACTATGACACCAGATATGAGATGCACTGGTGTGACACTGTGCCCTGGGAGGGCCTGAAACGCGCACACATAAAGGCAACTGACTGCTATTATTTCACAGTCAAAATTGTAGTTTTTTTTAAAATGTACACTACTGTAACACCAGATATGAGTTGCACTGGTGTGACACTGTGCCCTGCCAGTGCCTGAAACGCACACGCATGAAGGCAACAGACTGCTATTATTTCACAGTCAAAATTGAAGTTTTTTTTTAAATGTACACTACTGTGACACCAGATATGAGTTGCACTGTGCCCTGGGAGGGCCTGAAATGTACATGCATCAAGGCAACTGACTGCTATTATTTCACAGTCAAAATTGTAGTTTTTTATTTTAAATGTACACTACTGTGACACCAGATATGACTTGCACTGCTGTGACACCGTGCCCTGGCAGGGCCTGAAACGCACACGCGTGAAGGCAACTGACTGCTATTATTTCACAGTCAAAATTGTATATATTTTTTTTTTATGTACACTACTATGACACCAGATATGAGTTGCACTGGTGTGACAATGTGCCCTGGGAGGGCCTGAAACGCACAAGCATGAAGGCAACTGACTGCTATTATTTCACAGTCAATATTGTAGTTTTTTTTTAAATGTACACTACTGTGACACCAAATATGAATTGCACTGGTGTGACACTTTGCCCTGGCAGGGCCTGAAACGCACACGCGTGAAGGCAACCGACTGCTTTTATTTCACAGTCAAAATTGTAGTTTTCTTTTTTAAATGTACACAACTGTGACACCAGATATGAGTTGCACTGGTGTGACACTTTGCCCTGGCAGGGCCTGGAACGCACACGCGTAAAGGCAACCGACTGCTATTATTTCACAGTCAAAATTATAGTTTTCTATTTTTAAATGTACACTACCGTGACACCAGATATAAGTTTCACTGGTGTGACACTTTGCCCTGGCAGAGCCTGAAACGCACACGCGTGAAGGCAACTGACTGCTATTATTTCACAGTAAATATTGTAGTTTTTTTTTAAATGTACAATACTGTGACACCAGATATGAGTTACACTGTTGTGACACTGTGCCCTGGCAGTGCCTGAAATGCACACGCGTGAAGGCAACCGACTGCTATTATTTCACAGTCAAAATGGTAGTTTCTTTTTAAATGTACACTACTGTGACACCAGATATGAGTTGCACTGTGCCCTGGGAGGGCCTGAAACGTACATGCATCAAGGCAACTGACTGCTATTATTTCACAGTCAAAATTGTAGTTTTTTATTTTAAATGTACACTACTGTGACACCAGATATGACATGCACTGCTGTGACACCGTGCCCTGGCAGGGCCTGAAACGCACTCGCGTGAAGGCAACTGACTGCTATTATTTCACAGTCAAAATTGTATATATTTTTTTTTTATGTACACTACTATGACACCAGATATGAGTTGCACTGGTGTGACAATGTGCCCTGGGAGGGCCTGAAACGCACAAGCATGAAGGCAACTGACTGCTATTATTTCACAGTCAATATTGTATTTTTTTTTTAAATGTACACTACTGTGACACCAAATATGAATTGCACTGGTGTGACACTTTGCCCTGGCAGGGCCTGAAACGCACACGCGTGAAGGCAACCGACTGCTATTATTTCACAGTCAAAATTGTAGTTTTCTTTTTTAAATGTACACAACTGTGACACCAGATATGAGTTGCACTGGTGTGACACTTTGCCCTGGCAGGGCCTGGAACACACACGCGTAAAGGCAACCGACTGCTATTATTTCACAGTCAAAATTATAGTTTTCTATTTTTAAATGTACACTACCGTGACACCAGATATAAGTTTCACTGGTGTGACACTTTGCCCTGGCAGAGCCTGAAACGCACACGCGTGAAGGCAACTGACTGCTATTATTTCACAGTAAATATTGTAGTTTTTTTTTAAATGTACAATACTGTGACACCAGATATGAGTTACACTGTTGTGACACTGTGCCCTGGCAGTGCCTGAAATGCACACGCGTGAAGGCAACCGACTGCTATTATTTCACAGTCAAAATTGTAGTTTCTTTTTAAATGTACACTACTGTGACACCAGATATGAGTTGCACTGGTGTGACACCGTGCCCTGGCAGGCCTGAAACGCACACGAGTGAAGGCAATTGACTGCTATTATTTAACAGTCAAAATTGTATTTTTTTTTTTTTATGTACACTACTATGACACCAGATATGAGTTGCACTGGTGTGACACTGTGCCCTGGGAGGGCCTGAAACGCACACGCATAAAGGCAACTGACTGCTATTATTTCACAGTCAAAATTGTAGTTTTTTTAAAAATGTACACTACTGTAACACCAGATATGAGTTGCACTGGTGTGACACTGTGCCCTAGCAGGGCCTGAAACGCACACGCATGAAGGCAACCGACTGCTATTATTTCACAGTCAAAATTGCAGTTTTCTTTTTTAAATGTACACAACTGTGACACCAGATATGAGTTGCACTGGTGTGACACTTTGCCCTGGCAGGGCCTGGAACGCACGCGCGTAAAGGCAACTGACTGCTATTATTTCACAGTCAAAATTATAGTTTTCTTTTTTTAAATGTACACTACCGTGACACCAGATATAAGTTGCACTGGTGTGACACTTTGCCCTGGCAGGGCCTGAAACGCACATGCGTAAAGGCAACTGACTGCTATTATTTCACAGTCAATATTGTAGTTTTTTTTTAAATGTACACAACTGTGACACCAGATATGAGTTACACTGTTGTGACACTGTGCCCTGGCAGGGCCTGAAATGCACACGCGGGGAGGCAACCGACTGCTATTATTTCACAGTCAAAATTGTATTATTATCTTTTTTTATGTACACTACTGTGACACCAGATATGAGTTGCACTGGTGTGACACTGTGCCCTGGGAGGGCCTGAAACGCACACGCATAAAGGCAACTGACTGCTATTATTTCACAGTCAAAATTGTAGTTTTTTTTAAAATGTACACTACTGTAACACCAGATATGAGTTGCACTGGTGTGAAACTGTGCCCTGGCAGGGCCTGAAACGCACACGCATGAAGGCAACAGACTGCTATTATTTCACAGTCAAAATTGTAGTTTTCTTTTTTAAATGTACACAACTGTGACACAAGATATGAGTTGCACTGGTGTGACACATTGCCCTGGCAGGGCCTGGAACGCACGCGTGTAAATGCAACCGACTGCTATTATTTCACAGTCAAAATTATAGTTTTCTTTTTTTAAATGTACACTACCGTGACACCAGATATAAGTTGCACTGGTGTGACACTTTACCCTGGCAGGGCCTGAAACGCACACGCGTGAAGGTAACTGACTGCTATTATTTCATAGTCAATATTGTAGTTTTTTTTTAAATGTACAATACTGTGACACCAGATATGAGTTACACTGTTGTGACACTGTGCCCTGGCAGGGCCTGAAATGCACACGCGGGAAGGCAACCGACTGCTATTATTTCACAGTCAAAATTGTAGTTTTTTTTTTTATGTACACTACTGTGACACCAAATATGAGTTGCACTGGTGTGACACTGTGCCCTGGCAGTGCCTGAAACGCACACGAGTGAAGGCAACTGACTGCTATTATTTCACAGTCAAAATTGTATTTTTTTTGTTTTATGTACACTACTATGACACCAGATATGAGTTGCACTGGTGTGACACTTTGACCTGGCAGGGCCTAGCACGCACGCGCGTAAAGGCAACCGACTGCTATTATTTCACAGTCAAAATTATAGTTTTCTTTTTTAAATGTACACTACCGTGACACCAGATATAAGTTGCACTGGTGTGACACTTTGCCCTGGCAGGGCCTGAAACGCACACGCGTGAAGGCAACTGACTGCTATTATTTCACAGTCAATATTGTAGTTTCTTTTTTTTTATGTACACTACTGTGACACCAAATATGAGTTGAACTGGTGTGACACTGTGCGCTGGCAGTGCCTGAAACGCACACGCGTGAAGGCAACCGACTGCTATTATTTCACAGTCAAAATTGGAGATTTTTTTAAAATGTACACTACTGTGACACCAGATATGAGTTGCACTGGTGTGACACCGTGCCCTGGCAGGCCTGAAACGCACACGAGTGAAGGCAACTGACTGCTATTATTTCACAGTCAAAATCGGATAATTTTTTTTTATGTACACTACTATGACACCAGATATGAGTTGCACTGGTGTGATACTGTGCCCTGGGAGGGCCTGAAACGCACACGCATAAAGGCAACTGACTGCTATTATTTCACAGTCAAAATTGTAGTTTTTTTTAAAATGTACACTACTGTAACACCAGATATGAGTTGCACTGGTGTGACACTGTGCCCTGGCAGGGCCTGAAACGCACACGCATGAAGGCAACAGTCTGCTATTATTTCACAGTCAAAATTGTAGTTTTTTTTTAAATGTACACTACTGTGACACCGGATATGAGTTGCACTGGTGTGACACTGTGCCCTGGGAGGGCCTGAAACGTACATGCATCAAGGCAACTGACTGCTATTATTTCACAGTCAAAATTGTAGTTTTTTATTTTAAATGTACACTACTGTGACACCAGATATGACTTGCACTGCTGTGACACTGTGCCCTGGCAGGGCCTGAAACGCACACGCGTGACTGCTATTATTTCACAGTCAAAATTGTATATATTTTTTTTTTTATGTACACTACTGTGACACCAAATATGAGTTGCACTGGTGTGACAATGTGCCCTGGGAGGGCCTGAAACGCACAAGCATGAAGGCAACTGACTGCTATTATTTCACAGTCAATATTGTATTATTTTTTTAAATGTACACTACTGTGACACCAAATATGAGTTGCACTGGTGTGACACTTTGCCCTGGCAGGGCCTGAAACGCACACGCGTTAAGGCAACCGACTGCTATTATTTCACAGTCAAAATTGTAGTTTTTTTTTAAATGTACACTACTGTGACACCAAATATGAGTTGCACTGGTGTGACACTGTGCCCTGGCAGTGCCTGAAACGCACACGCATGAAGGCAACTGACTGCTATTATTTCACAGTCAAAATTGTAGTTTTCTTTTTTAAATGTACACAACTGTGACACCAGATATGAGTTGCACTGGTGTAAAACTTTGCCCTGGCAGGGCCTGAAATGCACACGCGGGAAGGCAACCGACTGCTATTATTTCACAGTCAAAATTATAGTTTTCTTTTTTTAAATGTACACTTTTGTGACACCAGATATAAGTTGCACTGGTGTGACACTTTGCCCTGGCAGGGCCTGAAACGCACACGCGTGAAGGCAACTGACTGCTATTATTTCACAGTCAATATTGTAGTTTTTTTTTAAATGTACAATACTGTGACACCAGATATGAGTTACACTATTGTGACACTGTGCCCTGGCAGGGCCTGAAATGCACACGCGGGAAGGCAACCGACTGTTATTATTTTACAGTCAAAATTGTAGTTTTTTTCTTAAATGTACACTACTGTGACACCAGATATGAGTTGCACTGGTGTGACACCGTGCCCTGGCAGGCCTGAAACGCACACGAGTGAAGGCAACTGACTGCTATTATTTCACAGTCAAAATTGTAGTTTTTTCTTAAATGTACTCTGCTGTGACACCAGATATGAGTTGCACTGGTGTGACACTGTGCCCTGGCAGGGCCTGAAACGCACATGCGTGAAGGCAACTGACTGCTATTATTTCACAGTCAAAATTGTAGATTTTCTATAAATGTACACTACTGTGACACCAGATATGAGTTGCACTGGTGTGACACTGTGCCCTGGCAGGGCCTGAAATGCACACGCGTGAAGACAACTGACTGCTATTATTTCACAGTCAAAATTGTATATATATTTTTTAGATGTACACTACTGTGACACCAGATATGAGTTGCACTGGTGTGACACTGTGCCCAGGCAGGGCCTGAAACGCACACGAGTGAAGGCAAATGACTGCTATTGTTTCACTGTCAAAATTGTAGTTTTTTTTTTTAATGTACACTACTGTGACACCAGATGTGAGTTGCACTGGTGTGACACTGGGCCCTGGCAGGGCCTGTAACGAACACGCATTTAGGCAACTGACTGCTATTATTTCACAGTCAAAATTCAGGCCTACATTGTTTCAGGCCGTGTGAGATACACCCTCTAAATAAAGGGGTTTGATTTAGGCATTTGAAATGCAGACATTTAGCCCAAAGAAATCTTTAAATCAGGCCTAAACTGATTCAAGCCATGTGAGATACACCCTCTACATACAGGGGTTTGATTCAGGCATTTGAAATACCGCCATTTGGTGCACCAATATGGTAATCAGGCATACACTGTTTAAAGCCGTGTGAGATACACCCTCTACATACAGGGGTTTGATTCAGGCATTTGAAATACAGCCATATTGGTCAAAGAAATCTTTAATTCAGGCATACACTGGTTCAGTCCCTTTAAGATACACCCTCTACATACAGGGGTTTGATTCAGGAATTTGAAATGCAGCCATTTGAAATACAACCATTTTGGGCAAATAAATATTTAATTCAGACCTACACTAGATCAGACCGTTTTAGATATACTCTACATACAAACTTTGATTCAGGCTTTTAAAATACAGCCATTTAAAATAAAGGCCATTTTGTGCAAAGAAATCTTTAATTCAGGCCTACAATGATTAAAGCCGTGTGAGATTCACTCTCTACATACAGGGGTTTGATGAAGGCATTTGAAATACCGCCTTTTGGTGCACCAATATTAAATTCAGGCCTCAACTGGTTAAGGCCGTGTGAGATACATCCTCTACATATAGGGGTTTGGTGCAGGCATTTGAAATACAGCCATTTGGTGCAAAAACATTTTTTATTTAGGCCTACACTGGTTCAGAGCCTGTGAGATACACCCTCTACATACAGGGGTTTGATTTAGGCATTTGAAATACATCCAATTTGGGCAAAGAAATATTTAATTCAGGCCTACATTGGATCAGACTATGTGAGATACATCCTCTACATTACAGGGGTTAGATTCAGGCATTTGAAATACATCCAATTTGGGCAAAGAAATATTTAATTCAGGCCTCAACTGGTTCAGGCCGTGTGAGATACACCCTTTACAAACAGGGGTTTAATGCAGGCATTTGAATTACAGCCATTTTGGGCAAAGAAATCTTTAATTGAGGCCTACAGCGGGTCAGGTCGTGTGAGATGCACCCGTTACATACAGGGGTTTGATTCAGGCATTTGAAATGCAGCCATTTGAAATACAGCCATTTTGGACAAAGTAATATTTAATTAAGGCCTATACTGATTCAGACACTGTGAGATACGACCTCTACATATTTATCTTTAATTCAGGCCTATACTGATTCAAGCCATGTGAGATCCACCCTCTACATACAGGGGTTTGATTCAGGCATTTGAAATACAGCCATTTTGGTCAATGAAATCTTTTATTCAGACTCTGGTTCAGACCCTGTTTGATGCACCCACTCCATACAGGGGTTTAATTCAGACATTTAAAAATACAATCAATTGAAATACAGCCATTTTGGGCAAAGAAATATTTAATTAACACCTTAAGGACCGAACTCATTTTCACCTTAAGGACCAGGCCACTGTTTGCAAATCTGACCAGTGTCACTTCATGTGGTGATGACTTTAAAACGCTTCGACTTATCCAGGCCCTTCTGAGATAGTTTTTTCGGCACATATTGAGATACACCCTCTACATACAGGGGTTTGATTCAGGCATTTGAAATATAGGCATTTTGTGCAATTGAAAACTTTAATTCAGGCCTACTTAATTCAGACAGTGTTAGATACACCCTCTACATACAGGGGTTTGATTCAGGCATTTGAAATACAGCCATTTTGTGCAAATAAATCTTTAATTCAGACCAACATTGGTTCAGGCCGGATATAATACACCCTCTACATACAGGGGTTTGATTCAGGCATTTGAAATACAGCCATTTTGCGCAAATAAATTTTTAATTCAGGCCTATACTGATTCAAGCCATGTGAGATACACCCTCTACATACAGGGGTTTGATTCAGGCATTTAAAATACAGCCATTTGAAATACAGCCATTTTGGGCAAATTCATTTTTAATTCAGGCCTACACTAGTTCAGACTGTGTGAGATACACTCTCTACATACAAGGGTTTGATTCAGTCATTTGAAATACAGCCATTTTGGGCAAAGAAATTTTGAATTCAGGCCTACACTAATTCAAGCCGTGTGAGATACACCCTCTACATACAGGGGTTTGATTCAGGCATTTGAAATACAGCCATTTTGGGCAAAGAAATATTAAATTAAGGCCTATACTGGTTCAAGCCCTGTGAGATACACCCTTTACATACAGGGGTTTGATTCAGGCATTTGAAATACAGCCATTTGAAATACAGCCATTTTGGCCAAATAAATCTTTAATTCAGACCTATACTGGTTCAGGCCCTGTCAGATACACCCTTTACATACAGGGGTATAATTCAGGCATTTGAAATACAGCCATTTGAAATACAGTCATTTTGGAAAAAGAAATATTTAATTCAGGCCTATTCTGGATCAGGCACTGTGAGATACACCCTCTACACAAGGGTTTGATTCAGGCATTTGAATGACAGCCATTTTAGGCAAACAAATCTTTAATTCAGGCCCAAACAAGTTCAGACCGTGTGAGATACACCCTCTACATACAGGGGTTTGAGTCAGGCATTTGAATTACCACCATTTGGCGCACCAATATTGAATTCAGGCCTACACTGCTTCAGGCCGTGTGAGATACAACCTCTACATACTGGGGTTTGATGCAGGCATTTGAAATACAGCCATTTTGGTCAAAGAAACCTTTAACCGCCTCCGGACCGCCTAACGCAGGATCGCGTTCCGGAGGCGGCAGCGCAATCACGCATAGACGCGTCATCTTGAGTCATTAGTAAATATGATGTGTTAAATGGCTTCCCTGCTCCTCTGCTGGTCCTTTTGGTCGGTTGTGTCCAGCAGAGGAGCAGGCTTCACAGTGAGTAGCACCAAACAGTACACTTAGCCCCAGATCACCCCCCTGCACCCCAATTAACCCCTTGATCACCCCTTCTTGCCCCTGTTAATCACTAGTGAAAGTGAAAAAGGTGATCAGTGTAAACTGTCACTTTATTTTTTTCACTGGTATTGACTGTTAGGTTTTAGGGATAGTTTAGGCCCCTTGGAATACCCCTAAATTTAGTTGCCCAAATGTCAAACAGGGGGTATTCTTCTGAAGAGGCCTACAGGCTTCTGACCCAGTCGGATGAGGAATGGGAACCCTCATCTAAATCTAGCGGGTCAGAATATGAACCTGTAGAAAGCAGTGGCAGTCTGACTCAAAGTTCGCACGAGGAGGTTTAGGTCCCTGATACCACCAGGCGTACCCTGCCCCGTGTTGCTAGACCACAGGTTGCGCAGGATCCGAATCAAGGGCAGCAGAGTGGGGCTGGCGCTGTCAGATTACGTGGTGAGGCATACACCAGCAGCGCAGCCCTCCCTGGACCTAGTCCCAGCACTGCCGTACAACATGGTGAAGTGGCGAGCACCAGAAGGGCAGTTGAAGCTGGTATGGTGGCACGTGCATTAGTTACCCCGTCGCAGCCACAGCAAAGACGGGCCCGTAGACCCCCTAGAATCCCTGAGGTACTGGCAAATCCTGATTGGCAACCCCCAACTTCAGCCGCACCATTAGTTCCCCCTTTCACCGCCCAGTCTGGAGTTCGGGTTCAGACAGCTCAGATCGGTTCGGCCCTGGGATTTTTTGAGCTGTTCTTGACTTTGGAGCTCTTGGACTTGGTTGTGGCAGAAAAAAAACGGTATGCCACACAATTTATATCCGCCAACCCGGGAAGCGTTTATGCCCAGCCTTTCGGGTGGAAACCAGTCCAAGTTTCCGAATTAAAAAAAATTCTGGGCCTTCTCCTCAACATGGGTCTAACCAAAAAGCATGAATTGCGGTCATATTGGTCCACGAACCCAATTCATCACATGCCCATGTTCTCTGCTGCCATGTCCAGGGCACGATTTGAGGCCATCCTGCGTTTCCTGCACTTTAGTGATAACACCACAAAATTCGGCGGCCCCTCATAGACCACTTCAACCAAAAATTTGCAGATTTGTATACCCCTGAGCAAAACATCTGCGTAGACGAGTCCCTAATACATTTTACCGGGCGCCTTGGCTTCAAACAATACATCCCAAGCAAGCGCACCCGGTATGGGGTCAAATTGTATAAACTCTGTGAAAGGGCCACAGGCTATAGCCACAAATTTCGGATCTATGAGGGAAAAGATCAGACCCTGAAGCCAGTCGGTTGCCCTGACTACCTGGGGAGCAGTGGAAGGACAGTCTGGGACTTGGTGTCACCCTTATTCGGCAAGGGGTACCATCTTTATGTGGACAATTTCTACACAAGTGTGGCCCTCTTCAGGCATTTGTTTCTAGAACAGATTGGCTGCTGTGGCACCGCGCGAACTATTCGTGCGGTCTTCCCCCAACGGCTTGTTACCACCCGTCTTGCAAGGGGGGAGAGGGCTGCCTTGTGTAACCAAGAACTGCTTGCAGTGAAATGGAGAGACAAGCGTGACATTTACATGCTCTCCTCCATTCACGCAGACACGACAATACAAATTGAGCGAGCAACCAGAGTCATTGAAAAGCCCCTCTCTTTCCACGATTATAATTTGCTCATGGGAGGGGTGGACTTTAATGACCAGATGTTGTCTCCGTATTTAGTTTCCCGACGCACCAGATGCTGGTATAAGAAGGTGTCTGTATATTGGATTCAATTGGCTGCATATAATAGTTTTGTTCTCTACAGTAAGGCTGGGAGAACAGGATCCTTCCTCAAATTTCAGGAAGAGATCATCGAGAAGATCCTGTACCCAGGAGGTTCCATGGCCCCATCCACCAGTGTAGTTAGCCGTCTACACGAGCGACATTTCCCCAGTGTCGTTCCTGGTAATTCAACCCAACCGTCACCCCGAAAAAGATGTTGTGTCTGTAGCAGGAGTGGAATAAGGCGTGACACCCGCTATTTCTGTCCTGACTGCCCTGCCCACCCTGCACTATGCTTTGAAGAGTGTTTCCGGAAGTACCGCACACATGTACACTTAGCATAGGGATCACATCTCACCAGGACAGGCACACAGGGCTATTAGGGCCCATTCACACACAGAGCTGCTGTAAACCTCTCCTTTCACCTGGGACAAAGTGCATAATGTACTTCGCCACATCTTTGGGCGCTTTTCGCTTTGCACATTGTCCCATGGGGAAGGAGAGGTTTGTCCTATAAAGGTAAAAAAACAAAACCAAAAAAAAAACACCAGTAAGCAAAAAAGTTAACATTCAGTTTCAAAAGTTAAATAAAGTTCATATGTTCTGTTCTAAAGTTATTATAAAGTTAATAAAATTGACTGAGTTGCGGCCTGGTTTTTCTTTTCTTTTTTTTTTTTTTTACCTTCCAGGTGGACCTACCAATCGACTAGCTGCAGCACTGATGTGCATTCTGACAGAAGCATTGCGCTGCTGTCAGATTACACACAAGTCGGTATATGCGGCGCTGCAAGACGAGATTTCTCCTCTGCAGTAAAAGATACGTTTGCCGAGGTATATGAGCTGAGGAGGCAGTGGTGTTCATATGCTTTGGCAAAAACTTTGTATATAAAAAAAATAAAAAATCCCGGCTATGATTTATTCATCCACATCGATTGATGTGAATGGAGAAATCGTGTTTGCCAGGGCATACGAGCTAAGTGGGTATGGATGTTGGGCAGAGCTCCTATGTCCTGGCAGATGCCTTTCCCCCTCCTTTTTTTTTTTTGGCAGAGATTTTTTCATCCACACTGATCGATGCGAATGAAGACATCTGTGCCGTTCATTTTTTCTTTCAGCCCAGAGGCTCAACGGAAAAACAAAATCTCATTACCTGTATGCTCAATATAAGGAGAATAGCAGAAACTCCTAATGCTGGCCATACATGTAATGATTGTGGAGACCCTCAAATGCCAGGGCAGTATAAAAACCCCACAAATAACACAATTTTGGAAAGAAGACACCCCAAGGTATTCGCTGAGGGGCATATTGAGTCCATGAAAGATTGAAATTTTGGTCTCAAGTTAGCGGAAAGGGAGAATTTGAGAGAAAAAACTAAAAATAATCAATTTCCGCTAACTTGATGCCCAAAATTTTTTTTCCTATGAACTCGGCATGCCCCTCATTGAATACCTTGTGGTGTCTTCTTTCCAAAATGGGGTCACATGTGGGGTATTTATACTGCCCTGGATTTTTAGGGGCCCTAAAGCGTGAGAAGAAGTCTGGGATCCAAATGTCTAAAAATGCCCTCCTAAATGGAATTTGGGCCCCTTTGCGCACCTAGGCTGCAAAAAAGTGTCACACATGTGGTATCGCCGTACTCAGGAGATGTTGGGGAATGTGTTTTGGGGTGTCATTTTACATATACCCATGCTGGGTGAGAGAAATATCTCGGCAAAAGGAAACTTTTCCCATTTTTTTATACAAAGTTGGCATTTGACCAAGATATTTCTCTCACCCAGCATGGGTATATGTAAAATGACACCCCAAAACACATTCCCCAACTTCTCCTGAGTACGGTGATACCACATGTGTGACACTTTTTTGCAGCCTAGGTGGGCAAAGGGGCCCTCATTCTAAAGAGCACCTTTTTGATATCACAGGCCAGTTTTAACAGATTTTGATTTCAAACTACTTCTCACGCATCTGGGCCCCTAAAATGCCAGGGCAGTATAACTACCCACAAGTGACCCTATTTTGGAAAGAAGACACCCCAAGGTATTTCATGATGGGCATAGTGAGTTCATGGAAGTTTTTATTTTTTGTTACAAGTTAGTGGAATGTGAGAGTTTGTAAGAAGAAAAAAAAATATAAAAATCATCATTTTCCGCTAACTTGTGACAAAAAATAAAAAGTTATATGAAGTCACTATGCCCATCAGCGAATACCTTAGGGTGTTTACTTTCCGACATGGGGTCATTTGTGGGGTTTTTCTACTGTCTGGGCATTGTAGAACCTCAGGAAACATGACAGGTGCTCAGAAAGTCAGAGCTGCTTTAAAAAGTGGAAATTCACTTTTTTGTACCATAGTTTGTAAACGCTATAACTTTTGCCCAAACCATTATTTTTTTTACGCAAACATATTTTTTTTTATCAAAGACATGTAGAACAATAAATTTAGCGAAAAATGTATGTATGGATGTCGTTTTATTTGCAAAATTTTACAACTAATAGTGAAAAATGTCTTTTTTTTTCAAAAAATTAGTTAAATTTCGATTAATAACAAAAAAGTAAAAATGTCAGCAGCAATGAAATGCCACCAAATGAAAGCTCTATTAGTGAGAAGAAAAGGAGGTAAAATTCATTTGGGTGGTAAGTTGTTTGACCGAGCAATAAACGGTGAAAGTAGTGTAGTGCAGAAGTGTAAAAAGTGGCCTGGTCATTAAGGGTGTTTCAGCTAGGGGGGCTGAGGAGGTTAATTCAGGCCTACACTAGTTCAGACCCTGTGAGATACACATTCTACATACAGGGGTTTGATTCAGACATTTTAAATACAGGCATTTGAAATGCAGCCATTTTGGGCAAATAAATATTTAATTCAGGCCTACACTAGTTCAGACCGTGTGAGATACACCCTCGACATGCAGGGGTTTGATTCAGGCATTTGAAATGCAGCCTTTTTGCACAAAAAAATCTTTAATTCAGGCCTACATTGGTTCAGGACGTGTGAGATGCACCCTCTACATACAGGGGTTTGATTCAGGCATTTGAAATACAGCCATTTTGCGCAAAGAAATCTTTAATTCAGGCCTACATTGGTTCAGGCCATGTGAGATACACCCTCTACACACAGGGGTTTGTTTCAGGCATTTGAAATACCGCCATTTGGTGCACCAATATTGAATTCAGGCCTACACTAGTTCAGGCCGTGTGAGATACACACTCTACATACAGGGGTTTGATGCAGGAATTTGAAATGCAGCCATTTTGGTCAAAAAAAATCTTTAATTAAGGCCTACACTAGTTCAGACCCTGTGAAATACACCCTCTACATACCGGGGTTTGATTCAGGCATTTGAAATACAGCTATTTTGGGCAAAGAAATCTTTCATTCAGGCCTACACTAGTTCAGACCCTATGAGATACACCCTCTAGGCATTTAAAATACAGCCATTTGAAATACAGCCATTTTGGGCAAAGAAATCTTTATTTCAGGTCTACACTAGTTCAGACTGTGTGAGATACACCCTCTACACACAGGGGTTTGTTTCAGGCATTTGAAATACCGCCATTTGGTGCACCAATATTGAATTCAGGCCTACACTAGTTCAGGCCGTGTGAGATACACACTCTACATACAGGGGTTTGATGCAGGAATTTGAAATGCAGCCATTTTGGTCAAAAAAAATCTTTAATTAAGGCCTACACTAGTTCAGACCCTGTGAAATACACCCTCTACATACCGGGGTTTGATTCAGGCATTTGAAATACAGCTATTTTGGGCAAAGAAATCTTTCATTCAGGCCTACACTAGTTCAGAACCTGTGAGATACACCCTCTAGGCATTTAAAATACAGCCATTTGAAATACAGCCATTTTGGGCAAAGAAATCTTTATTTCAGGTCTACACTAGTTCAGACTGTGTGAGATACACCCTCTACATACAAGGGTTTGATTCAGGCTTTTAAAATGCAGCCATTTGAAATAAAGCCATTTTGTGCAAAGAAATCATTAATCCAGGCCTACACTGATTCAAGCCGTTTGAGATACACCCTCTACATACGTATGTAGAGGGTGTATCTTTAATTAAGGCATTTAAAATACCGCCATTTGGTGCACCAGTATTGAATTCAAGCCTATACTAGTTCAGACCATGTGAGAAACACCCTCTACATGCAAGGGTTTGATTCAGGCATTTGAAATACAGCAATTTTGGGCAAAGAAATCTTGAATTTAGGCCTACACTAATTCACGCCGTGTGAGATACACCCTCTACATACAGGGGTTTGATTCAGGCATTTGATATACAGCCATTTGAAATACAGTCATTTTGGGCAAATAAATATTTAATTAGGTCCTATACTGGTTCAGACCCTGTCAGATACACCCTTTAAATACAGGGGTATAATTCAGGCATTTGAAATACAGCCATTTGAAATACAGTCATTTTGGAAATTGAAATATTTAATTCAGGCCAATACTAGATCAGGCCCTGTGAGATACACCCTCTAGATACAGGGGTTTGAATCAGGCTTTGGAAGTGCAGCCATTTTGTGCAAATGATTCTTTATTTCAGGCCTACACTGGTTCAGGCCATGTGAGATACATCCTCTACATACAGGGGTTTGATTCAGGAATTTGAAATACAGCTATTTTGCACAAATAAATCTTTAATTCAGGACTACATTGGTTCAGGACGTGTGAGATACACCCTCTACATACAGAGGTTTGATACAGGCATTTGAAATACAGCCATTTTGCGCAAATAAATCTTTAATTCAGGCCTATATTGGTTCAGGCCGTGTGAGATACAAGCTCTACATACAGGGGTTTGATGCAGGCATTTAAAATAGAGCTATTTTGGGCCAAGACATCTTTAATTCAGATCTGCACTAGTTCAGACTGTGTGAGATACAGCCTCAACATACAAGGGATTGAATCAGGCATTTTAAATACAGCCATTTTGCGCAAAGACATCTTGAATTCAGGTCTACACTGATTCAAGCCATGTGAGATACACCCTCTACATACAGGGGATTGATTCATACAATTGAAATACAGCCATTTTGGTCAAAGAAATTTTTAATTCAGGCCTACACTGGTTCAGACCCTGTGAGATACACCCTCTACATACAGGGGTTTGATGTAGGCATTTGAAATACAGCCATTTTGGTCAAAGAAATCTTTAATTCAGGCCTACACTAGTTCAGACCCTGTGAGATACACCCTCTACATACAGGAGTTTATTCAGGCATTTGAAATATAGATATTTGAAATACAGCCATTTTGGGCATATAAATATTTAATTCAGGCCTACACTAGTTCAGATTGTGTGAGGTACACCCTCTACATACAAGGATTTGATTCAGGCTTTGAAAATACAGCCATTTGAAATAATGCAATTTTGTGCAAAGAAATTATAAATTCAGGCCTACACTGATTCAAGCCATTTGAGATACACCTTCTACATACAGGGGTTTGATTTAGTCATTTGAAAATCCACCATTTGGCGCAAATAAATCTTTAATTCGGGCCTACATTTGTTCAGGCCGTGTGAGATACACCCTCTACATACAGGGGTTTGATTCAGGCATTTGAAATTCCGCAATTTGGTGAACCAATATTGAATTCAGGCCTACACTAGTTCAGACCGTGTGAGATACACCCTCTACATACAACGATTTGATTCAGGCTTTAAAAATACAGCCATTTGAAATAAAGACATTTTGTGCAATGAAATCATTAACTCAAGCCTACATTAATTCAAGCCATTTCAGATACACCCTCTACATACAGGGGTTTGATTAAGGCATTTAAAATACCGCCATTTGGTGCACCATTATTGAATTTAAGCCTACACTGGTTTAGGCCGTGTGAGATACACCCTCTACACATAGGGGTTTGATTCAGTCATTTGAAATACAGCCAGTTTGCGCAAAGACATCTTGAATTCAGGTCTACACTGATTCAAGCCATGTGAGATACACCCTCTACATACAGGGGATTGATTCATACAATTGAAATACAGCCATTTTGGTCAAAGAAATCTTTAATTCAGGCCTACACTGGTTCAGACCCTGTGAGATACACCCTCTACATACAGGGGTTTGATTCAGGCATTTGAAATACAGCCATTTTGGGCAAATAAATATTTAATTTAGGCCTACACTAGTTCAGACCGTGTGAGATACACCCTCTACATACAGAGGTTTGATTCAGTCATTTGAAATGCCGCTATTTGGTGCACCAATATTGAATTCAGGCCTACACTGGTTCAGGCCATGTGAGATACACCCTCTACATACAGGGGTTTGATGTAGGCATTTGAAATACAGCCATTTTGGTCAAAGAAATCTTTAATTCAGGCCTACACTAGTTCAGACCCTGTGAGATACACCCTCTACATACAGGAGTTTATTCAGGCATTTGAAATATAGATATTTGAAATACAGCCATTTTGGGCATATAAATATTTAATTCAGGCCTACACTAGTTCAGATTGTGTGAGGTACACCCTCTACATACAAGGATTTGATTCAGGCTTTGAAAATACAGCCATTTGAAATAATGCAATTTTGTGCAAAGAAATTATAAATTCAGGCCTACACTGATTCAAGCCATTTGAGATACACCTTCTACATACAGGGGTTTGATTCAGTCATTTGAAAATCCACCATTTGGCGCAAATAAATCTTTAATTCGGGCCTACATTTGTTCAGGCCGTGTGAGATACACCCTCTACATACAGGGGTTTGATTCAGGCATTTGAAATTCCGCAATTTGGTGAACCAATATTGAATTCAGGCCTACACTAGTTCAGACCGTGTGAGATACACCCTCTACATACAACGATTTGATTCAGGCTTTAAAAATACAGCCATTTGAAATAAAGACATTTTGTGCAATGAAATCATTAACTCAAGCCTACATTAATTCAAGCCATTTCAGATACACCCTCTACATACAGGGGTTTGATTAAGGCATTTAAAATACCGCCATTTGGTGCACCATTATTGAATTTAAGCCTACACTGGTTTAGGCCGTGTGAGATACACCCTCTACACATAGGGGTTTGATTCAGTCATTTGAAATACAGCCAGTTTGGGTAAAGAAATCTTTAATTCACGCCTATACTGGTTCAGACTCTGTCAGATACACCCTGTACATACAGGGGTATGATTCAGGCATTTGAAATACAGCCATTGTAAAAAGTCATTTTAGGAAAATAAATATTTAATTCAGGCCAATACGAGATCAGGCCCTGTGAGATATACCCTCTACATACCGAGGTTTGATTCAGGCATTTAAAATACAGCTATTTTGTGCAAAGAAATCTTTAATTCAGGCCTACACTGGTTCACACCGTGTGAGATACACCCTCTACATACAGGGGTTTGATTCAGACATTTGAAATACAGCCATTTTGCACAAAGAAATCTTTAATTCAGGCCTGCATTGATCCAGGCCGTGTGAGATACACCCTCTACATACAGGGGTTTGATTCAGGCATTTGAAATACAGCCATTTAAAATAAAGTCATTTTTAATAAATAATTATTTAATTCAAGCCTATACTGGTTCAGGCACTGTGATATACACCCTTTACATACAGGGGTTTTATTCAGGCATTTGAAATACAGACATTTGAAATAGAGCCATTTTGGTAAAATAAATATTTAATTCAGTCCTATAATGGTTCAGGCACTGTGAGATACACCCTCTACATACAGAAGTTTGATACAGGCATTTGAAATACCGCCATTTGGTGCACCAATATTGAATTCAGGCCTACACTGGTTCAGGCCGGGTGAGATATACCCTCTACATACAGGGGTTTGATTCAGGCATTTGAAATGCAGCCATTTGAAATAAAGCCATTTTGTGCAAAGAAATCATTAATTCAGGCCAACACTGATTCAAGCAATTTTAGATACACCCTCTACATTCAGGGGTTTGATTCAGTCATTTGAAATACAGCCATTTTGGGTAAAGAAATCTTTAATTCAGGCCTATACTGGTTCAGGCCCTGTCAGATACACCCTGTACATTCAGGGGTATGATTCAGGCATTTGAAATACAGCGATTTGAAATAGTCATTTTGGGAAAATAAATATTTAATTCAGGCCTATACTGGATTAGGCCTTGTGAGATACACCCTCTACATACAGGGGTTTGATTCAGGCTTTTGAAATACAGCCATTTTGTGCAAATAATTCTTTAATTCAGGCCTGCACTGGTTCAGGCCATGTGAGATACACCCTCTACATACAGGTGTTTTATTCAGGCATTTAAATTACAGCCATTTTAGGCAAATAAATATTTAATTCAGGCCTACACTAGTTCAGACCGTGTGAGATACACCCTCTACATACAGGGGTTTGATTCAGACATTTGAAATATAGCCATTTTGCACAAAGAAATCTTTAATTCAGGCCTGCATTGGTCCCGACCGTGTGAGATACACCCTGTACATACAGGGGTTTGATTCAGGCATTTGAAATACCGCCATTTGGTGCACCAATATTGAATTCAGGCCTACACTGGTTCAGGCAGGGAGAGATACATCCTCTACATACAGGGGTTTGATGCAGGCATTTGAAATACAGCCATTTTGGTCAGAGAAATCTTTCATTCAGGCCTACACTAGTTCAGACCCTGTGAGATACACCCTCTACATACAGGGTTTTGATTCAGGCATTTGAAATACAGCCATTTTGGGCAAAGAAATCTTCATTCAGGTCTACACTAGTTCAGACCGTATGAGATACACCCTCTGCATTCAAGGGTTTGATTCAGGCTTTTAAAATGCAGCCATGTGAAATAAAGCCATTTTGCGCAAATAAATCAATAATACAGGCCTACACTGATTCAAGCCGTTTGAGATACACCCTCTACATACCCCCTGTATGTAGAGGGTGTATCTTTGATTATTAAAGTACCGGTATTTAGAAACATAGAAACATAGAATGTGTCGGCAGATAAGAACCATTTGGCCCATCTAGTCTGCCCAATATATCTGAATCCTATGAATAGCCCCGGCCCTATCTTATATGAAGGATGGCCTTATGCCTATCCCATGCATGCTTAAACTCCTTCACTGTATTTGCAGCTACCACTTCTGCAGGAAGGCTATTCCATGCATCCACTACCCTCTCAGTAAAGTAATACTTCCTTATATTACTTTTAAACCTTTGCCCCTCTAATTTAAAACTGTGTCCTCTTGTGGTAGTTTTTCTTCTTTTAAATATGCTCTCCTCCTTTACCGAGTTGATTCCCTTTATGTATTTAAAAGTTTCTATCATATCCCCTCGGTCTCTTCTTTCTTCCAAGCTATACATATTAAGGTCTTTTAACCTTTCCTGGTAAGTTTTATCCTGCAATCCATGGACCAGTTTAGTAGCTCTTCTCTGAACTCTCTCTAGAGTATCTATATCCTTCTGGAGATATGGCCTCCAGTACTGCGCACAATACTCCAAGTGAGGTCTCACCAGTGTTCTGTACAGCGGCATAAGCACTTCACTCTTTCTACTGCTTATACCTCTCCCTATACATCCAAGCATTCTGCTTGCATTTCGTGCTGCTTTATTACATTGTCTTCCCACCTTTAAGTCTTCTGAAATAATTACTCCTAAATCCCTTTCCTCAGATACTGAGGTCAGGACTGTGTCGAATATTCTATATTCTGCCCTTGGGTTTTTACGCCCCAGGTGCATTATCTTGCACTTATCCACATTAAATTTCAGTTGCCAGAGTTCTGACCATTCTTCTAGTTTTCCTAAGTCCTTTTCCATTTGGCGTTTCCCTCCAGGAACATCAACCCTGTTACATATCTTTGTGTCATCAGCAAAAAGACAAACCTTACCATCGAGGCCTTTTGCAATATCACTTATGAAGATATTAAACAAAATTGGTCCCAGTACAGATCCCTGTGGAATCCCACTGGTAACATGACCTTGTTTTGAATGTTCTCCATTGACTACAACCCTCTGTTGTCTGTCCCTCAGCCACTGCCTAATCCACTCAACAATATTGGAGTTCATGCTCAATGACTGCAGTTTATTGATAAGTCTTCTATGTGGGACAGTGTCAAAAGCCTTACTAAAATCCAGATAAGCGATGTCTACTGCACCTCCACCGTCTATTATTTTAGTCACCCAGTCAAAAAAATCTATAAGATTTGTTTGACATGATCTCCCTGAAGTAAACCCATGCTGTTTTTCATCTTGCAATCCATGGGATTTTAGATGTTCCACAATCCTATCCTTTAATAGGGTTTCCATTAATTTGCCTACTATTGATGTCAGACTCACTGGTCTATAGTTGCTCGATTCCTCCCTACTACCTTTCTTGTGAATGGGCACGACATTTGCCAATTTCCAATCTTCCGGGACGACTCCTGTTACTAATGATTGGTTAAATAAATCTGTTAACGGTTTTGCCAGCTCACCACTAAGCTCTTTTAATAATTTTGGGTGTATCTCATCAGGCCCCTGTGATTTATTTGTCTTCACTTTAGACAGCAAACTTAGAACATCTTCCTCTGTAAAGACACATGCATCAAACGATTTATTAGTCATCCTTTCTAGTGGAGGTCCTTCTCCTTCTTTTTCTTTTGTAAAAACTGAACAGAAGTATTCATTAAGGCAGTCGGCTAGCCCTTTATTCTCTTCTACATACCTTCCGTCCTTTGTTTTTAATTTAGTTATTCCTTGTTTTAATTTCCTTTTTTCATTTATATATCTGAATATATGTCTTATCCCCTTTTTTCATAGACTGAGCTAGTTTTTCTTCTGCCTGCGCTTTAGAAGTTCTTATAACTTGTTTGGCCTCTTTCTGCCTAATCTTGTAGATTTCCTTATCTTCATTGCTCTGGGTTTTTTTATAATTACAAAATGCTAGCTTTTTATTTTTAATGATTTGGGCCACTTCTGCCGAGTACCACAGTGGTCTCTTCCTTTTTTTGCTTTTACTGACAAGTCTAATTGAATTTTCTGTTGCCTTCAATAATGCACCTTTTAAGTAGTCCCATTTCTCCTGGACTCCATGTAATCCGTTCCAGTCTGATAAGGACTCATTTATGACTAATTTCATTTTTGAAAAGTCTGTTTTTCTAAAATCTAAAACTTTTGTTTTTGTGTGGTGGGACTCTTTCACAGTTCTTATATTAAACCACACTGACTGGTGATCACTAGATCCCAAGGTTTCGCCTACAATGACATCATATACCGAATCCCCATTTGTGAATATCAAATCCAAAATGGCCTCCCTCCGGGTTGGCTCCTCAACCATTTGTTGTAGGGATAACCCCAGTAGGGAATTTAGAATATCTGTACTCCTGGTAGAACTTGCTATTTTGGTTTTCCAGTTTATATCTGGAAGATTGAAATCTCCCATAATGATAACTTCTCCTTTCATTGTCATTTTAGCTATTTCTTCAACTAGTAGATCATCTAGTTCTTTAACTTGATCAGGTGGTCTATATATCACACCTACACGAGTTACTGCATGATTAGCAAACTGCAACGTAACCCAAACTGACTCTATGTTGGCCTCACCAACTTGTATTAGGTTAGATTTAATGCTATCTTTCACATACAGGGCCACTCCTCCTCCTTTCTTGCCTTCTCTGTCTCTTCTGTATAAAGAGTACCCTGGTATGGTTATGTCCCAGTCATTTCTTTCATTAAACCATGTCTCCGTAACAGCCACTAAATCTACATTCTCAGATGCCATTATTGACCCAAGTTCATTGATTTTTTTACCTAAACTGCGAGCATTTGTAGAGAGGACTCTGAGCTTATCATTTCTTAACCTCTGTGCATCTGACCTGTTCTGGCATTGTTTCGGGGGGCAATTGGACTCTTTTATTTTCACTCTTTTGCCCCCCCTTCCTAGTTTAAATACTCTTTCGCAAATTCTTGGAGTTGTTCACTAAGTACATTTGTTCCTTTGAGAGAAAGATGCAAACCATCTTTTTTGTACAGTTCCTTTCTATTCCAATATTGAATTAAAGCCTACACTGGTTAAGGCAGTGTGAGATACACCCTCTACATACAGGGATTTGATTCAGTCATTTGAACAGCAGCCATTTTGGGCAAATAAATATTTAATTCAGGCCTATACTAGTTCAGACCATGTGAGAAACACCCTCTACATACAAGGGTTTGATTCAGGCATTTGGAATACAGCCATTTTGGTCAAAGAAATCTTGAATTTAGGCCTACACTGATTCAAGCCGTGTGAGATACACCCTCTACATACAGAGGTTTGATTCAGGCATTTGAATTACAGCCATTTAAAATACAGCCATTTTGGGCAAAGAAATATTTAATTTGGGCCTATACTGGTTCAGGCCCTGTCAGATACACCCTTTAAATACAGGGGTATAATTCAGGCATTTGAAATGGTCTGAACTAGTATAGGCCTGAATTAAATATTTATTTGCCCATAATGGCTGCATTTAAAATGACTGAATCAAACCCCTGTATGTAGAGGGTGTATCTCACACTGCCTTAAACAGTGTAGGCTTGAATTCAATATTGGTGCACCAAATGCCGGTATTTCAATAATGAAAGATACACCCTCTACATACAGGGGGTATGTAGTGGGTGTATCTCAAACGGGTTGAATCAGTCATTTTGGAAATTAAAATATTTAATTTAGGCCCTGTGAGATACACCCTCTACATACAGGGGTTTGATTCAGGCTTTTGAAGTGCAGCCATTTTGTGCAAATAATTCTTTATTTCAGGCCTACACTGGTACAGGCCATGTGAGATACACCCTCTGCATACAGGGGTTTGATTCAGGCATTTGAAATACAGCCATATTGCACAAATAAATCTTTAATTCAAGCCTACATTGGTTCAGGCCGTATGAGATACACCCTCTACATACAGGGGTTTGAGTAAGGCATTTGAAATACCGCCATTTGGTGCACCAATATTGAATTCAGGCCTACACTGGTTCAGGTCGTGTGAGATACAACCTCTACATACAGGGGTTTGATACAGGCATTTAAAATAGAGCTATTTTGGGCCAAGAAATCTTTAATTCAGATTTACACTAGTTCAGACAGTGTGAGATACAGCTTCGACATACAAGGCTTTGAATCAGGCTTTTTAAAAACAGCCATTATGGGCAAAGACATCTTGAATTCAGGCCTACACTGATTCAAGCCGTGTGAGATACACCCTCTACATACAGGGGTTTGATTCAGACATTTGAAATATAGCCATTATGGTCAAAGAAATCTTTAATTCAGGCCTACACTGGTTCAGACCCTGTGAGATACAACCTCTACATACAGGGATTTGATTTAGGCATTTGAAATACAGCCATTTGAAATACAGCCATTTTGGGAAAATAAATATTTAATTTAGGCCTACACTAGTTCAGACCATGTGAGATACACCCTCTAAATTCAAGGGTTTGATTCAGGCTTTTAAAATACAGCCATTTGAAATAAAGCAATTTTGTGCAAAAAAATAATTAATTCAGGCCTACACTGATTCAAACCATTTGAGATACACCCTCTACATACAGGGGTTTGATTACGGCATTTAAAATACCGCCATTTGGTGCACCAGTATTGAATTCAAGCCTACACTGGTTTAGGCCGTGTGAGATACACCCTCTACATACAGGGGTTTGATGCAGGCATTTGAAAAACAGCCATTTTGGGCAAAGAAATCTTTAATTTAGGCCTCCATTGGTTCAGACCATGTGAAATACACCCTGTACATACAGGGGTTTGATTAAGGCATTTGAAATATAGCCATTTTGTGCAAAGAAATCTTTTATTCAGGCGTACACTGGTTCAGACCGTGTGAGATACACCCTCTGTAACGGACCGTTTCAGCAGACAAGGGGTTAAAATCAGTTTAGGCTATATGCCCCTTTCTGAGAGACAGGCACAGCTACTGCAGAACACCAAACTCCCGAACTGGATACAAAATAGCACTCCAAACTGGAACCTCGCGAATAGCTGCTAGCAGACGAACAGGAAAAGAATACAATCAGCTTACACTCCTGGCAATCAGTCTCTAACAGCATACATGGAATCCCCCCAATAACGAGACAAGTCTCCGTGTTGAGGGTCAAGCAGTGGTCTGACGTGCTGGCACACCGAGCCTGGTTTTTATTACAGTTGTTGCAAATACAGGACAGATACAACACATCCCCACAATGCATCATGGTTTCCTCCTCTCTGTCCCGGAGACAACCGAGAAGTAATCCAATTATCTCTCAGGACAAAGGGAAATCGCCAATACACACGTGGAGACAACAGGACAGACATCACCATTTAAACACACAATGGGACAATAGAAACACACCCACACAAAATACTCCCCTCTGCCGGTGATGATTATTGAACACAATGGCGAATATAATTATCAAAGGCAGAGAAATACAGTTTTATAAAACATATCACAGGAACCCCAAAACATGAAATAACCCCATAACCAATATATCCTCGGAACTGGGGGATCTGGGTAAACCACATATCCAAAATTCACCCACATCCGTTCAGTAGTTTGGAAGAGACAGTTTTATGCCAGTTACACCGAAAATATGCAAGTTATACAGAAAATAGTCACTAATAAATGTGTCCCCTGTTTGGTAGTTTCAAACTACTGAATGATGTCTCTGTGCACCAAATACAGGCAAGATAGCACTGTGTTGAAAAGTCAGAACAGTGTCTGTGAGTTAATATGGCCGCTATCTATTGTTCTCACCATGTGATTCATTCATTGTTCTCACCATGGGAATAGTATAATCCAAGCAAGTAAGGAAAAAGATGCAATCCAGGGACAGAGGGCTCAGTCCCAAGTGCCTTAAGACCCAATAACTTAAGGGACCATAATCCAAGGGCAGGAGGCTGGCAAACAGCCCCCTCCAAAACACCATGGCGAGGTTGGTTTCGCCACACCCTCTACATACAGGGGTTTCATTCAGGCATTTGAAATGCAGCCATTTTGCGCAAAGAAATCTTTAAATCAGGCCTATACTGATTCGAGCCATGTGAGATACACCCTCTAAATTCAGGGATTTGATACAGGCATTTGAAATACCGCCATTTGGTGCACCCATATTAAGGTTAGGCCTACACTGGTTCAGGCCGTGTGAGATACACCCTCTACATACAGGGGTTTGATTCAGGCATTTGAAATGCAGCCATTTGAAATACAGTCATTTTGGGAAAATAAATATTTAATTCAGGCCTATACTGGTTCAGTCCTGTGAGATACACCCTCTACATACAGGGTATTTAATTCAGGTATTTGAAATACAGCCATTTTTGGCAAAGAAATCTATAATTCAAGCCTACACTGATTCAAGCCGTGTGAGATACACCCTCTACATACAGGGGATTGATTCAGGCATTTGAAATATAGCCATTTGAAATACAGTCATTATGGGAAAAGAAATTTTTAATTCAGGCTTATACTGGTTCAGTCCTGTGAGATACACCCTCTACATACAGGGGTTTGATTTAGGCTTTTGAAATACAGCCATTTTGTGCAAATAATTATTTAATTCAGGCCTACACTGGTTCAGGCCATGTGAGATACACCCTCAACATACAGGGGTTTGATTCAGGCATTTGAATTACAGCCATTTTGGGCAAAGAAAATCTTCTATTCAGGCCTACACTAGTTCAGTCCGTGTGAGATACACCCTCTACATACACAGGTTTGATTCAGGCATTTGAAATACAGCCATTTTGCACAAAGAAATCTTTAATTCAGGCCTACATTGGTTCAGGCTGTGTGAGTTACACGGCCTCAGACACATTTCCACACCGATGGTGGCGCTATGCACTATATTGTTGATAGCTCTTTATTATAGGAGCTAATCCCTGTGGGGCTGCTCTGCATTGGCAGTTACTTTCAGTTATACCTATTTAGATTCGGGGTCATTACCCTATGATGCCCTCTGATGAGCACTCTTACAATTTATCATTTTGTGACTTGGTGCCCTCTGTGACTTCAGAGATTTGCATTTTGTATGCGTCCGACATACCCCATCGTCATTTTCACTGCCAAGTGACAGTATGTACTCCGCCATTTGGCACATATTCATCTATTCTCCTTTATATTAAGTTTGGGTCTGATGTCTTTACGTAATTTTCTAACGCAATTTTAAATTACGCATCACTATCGGACGGGGCCTGCTTTATTTAGGTTTATGGGCTCCGTGTCTGTACTATACATACCTCGTATTACCCTCCGGGCTCCGTGTCTGTACTATACATACCTCGTATTACCCTCTGATGATCCCACTCTGTGGGTGAAACGCGTCGGGGTTGTGGTATATCATATCTATATAATTTAATTATCGTATCAGTGTGTCCATGTGCGTGTGTTTGTCTGCGTATTTTATTTACTAGGTGGACCCTGTACCTCCTGGTGATCCGTCAAGGGGGTTGCATACAGTGGACACCTTTTTTTTCCTGTTTTGGTCTGTGCTAGTCATCTGTTGGGGGGCCACCCTTACATTAGCTTCTCTCCACCTGTCACCTTATACGGGTTAGACAGGAGGTGAGGCTAGGCTCGAGTCCCCACCACTAAGGGACGTCCCTGGGCAGAGGACCAGATTAGGGTAGCAGTGGTAGGGACATCTCCCCCACCACTTACATAGTACATCTAACTGTGTCGTGGCCCACCCGAATGACTGTAGAGATTAGTCTATTATTCTCATTAAATTTAGTTATCTGATTATTGAACAGGGTACCATTGCTGGACTTTTTGATTTCTTTATTATTACCCTTATTCTGTATAAGTTGGTATCTTTACTGCTGGACTTTTATAATAATCGTGTGAGTTACACCCACTACATACAGGGGTTTGATTCAGGCATTTGAAATACAGCCATTTTGCGCAAATAAATCTTTAATTCAGTCCTACATTGGTTCAGGCCATGTGAGATACACCCTCTACATACAGGGGTTTGATTCAGGCATTTGAAATACAGCCATTTTGGTCAAATAAATCTTTAATTCAGGACTACACTGGTTCAGACCTTGTGAGATACACCTTCTACATAGAGGTGTTTAATTCAGGCATTTGAAATGCAGCCATTTGAAATACAGCCATTTTGGGCAAATAAATATTTAATTAAGGCCTATACAGGTTCAGGCCCTGTGAGATACACACTCTACATACAGGGGTTTGATTCAGGCATTTGAAATACAGCCATTTGAAATACAGTCATTTTTAGAAAATAAATATTTAATTCAAGCCTATAATGGTTCAGGCACTGTGAGATACACCCTTTACATGCAGGGGTTTGATTCAGGCATGTGAAATACAGTCATTTGAAATACAGCCATTTTGGTCAAAGAAATCTTTCATTCAGGCCTATACTGGTTCAGGCCCTATCAGATACACCCTGTACATACAGGGGTATGATTCAGGCATTTGAAATACAGTCATTTGAAATAGTCATTTTGGGAAAATAAATATTTAATTCAGGCCTATACTGGATCAGGCCCTGTGAGATACACCCTCTACATACAGGGGTTTGATTCAGGCTTTTAAAATACAGCCATTTTGTGCAAAGAAATCATTAATTCAGGCCTACACTGATTCAAGCAATTTTAGATACACCCTTTACATACAGGGGTTTTATTCTGGCATGTGAAATACAGTCATTTGAAATACAGCCATTTTGGTCAAATAAATCTTTAATTCAGGCCTATACTGGTTCAGGCCCTATCAGATACACCCTGTACATACAGGGGTATGATTCAGGCATTTGAAATACAGTCATTTGAAATAGTCATTTTGGGAAAATAAATATTTAATTCAGGCCTATACTTGATCAGGCCCTGTGAGATACACCCTCTACATACAGGGGTTTGATTCAGGCTTTTGAAATACAGCCATTTTGTGCAAATAATTCTTTAATTCAGGCCTGCACTGGTTCAGGCCATGTGAGATACACCCTCTACATACAGGTGTTTTATTTAGGCATTTGAATTACCGCCATTTTAGGCAAATAAATCTTTAATTCAGGCCTACACTAGTTCAGACTGTGTGAGATACACCCTCTACATACAGGGGTTTGATTCAGACATTTGAAATACAGCCATTTTGCACAAATAAATCTTTAATTCAGGCCTGCATTGGTCCAGGCCGTGTGAGATACAACCTCTACATATAGGGGTTTGATTCAGGCATTTGAAATACCGCCATTTGGTGCACCAATATTGAATTCAGGCCTACACTGGTTCAGGCCGGGTGAGATACACCCTCTACATACAGGGGTTTGATGCAGGCATTTGAAATACAGCCATTTTGGTCAAAGAAATCTTTCATTCAGACCTACACTAATTCAGACCCTGTGAGATACACCCTCTACATACAGGGTTTTGATTCAGGCATTTGAAATATAGCCATTTGAAATACAACCATTTTGGGAAAAGAAATCTTTAATTCAGGTCTACACTAGTTCAGACCGGGTGAGATACACCCTCTACATACAAGGGTTTGATTCAGGCTTTTAAAAAGCAGCCATTTGAAATTTAGCCATTTTGTGCAAAGAAATCATTAATTCAGGCCTACACTGATTCAAGCCGTTTGAGATACACCCTCTACATACCTCGCATGGTCTGAACTAGTATAGGCCTGAATTAAATATTTATTTGCCCAAAATGGCTGCATTTCAAATGACTGAATCAAACCCCTGTATGTAGAGGGTGTATCTTTGATTAAGGCATTTAAAATACCGCCATTTGGTGCACCAATATTGAATTCAAGCCTACACTGGTTAAGGCAGTGTGAGATACACCCTCTACATACAGGGGTTTGATTCAGTCATTTGAAATGCAGCCATTTTGGGCAAATAAATATTAAATTCAGGCCTATACTAGTTCAGACCATGCGAGAAACACACTCTACATACAAGGTTTTGATTCAGGCATTTGAAATACAGCCATTTTGTGCAAAGAAATCTTGAATTTAGGCCTACACTAATTCAAGCCGTGTGAGATACACCTGCTACATACAGGGGTTTGATTCAGGCATTTGAAATGTAGCCATTTGGAATACAGCCATTTTGGGTAAAGAAATATTTAATTAAGGCCTATACTGGTTTAGGACCTTGTGACCTACACACTTTATATACAGTTGTTTGATTCAGGCATTTGAAATACAGCCATTTTGCACAAATAAATCTTTAATTCAGGCCTATAAAGATTCAAGCCATGTGAGATACACGCTCTACATACAGGGGTTTGATTCAGGCATTTGAAATCAAGCCATCTGAAATACAGCAATTTTTGGGCAAATAAATATTCAATTCAGGCCTACATTAGTTCAGACCGTGTGAGATACACCCTCTACATAAAAGGGTTTGATTCAGGCTTTTAAAATACAGCCATTTGAAATAAAGCCATTTGGTTCAAAGAAATCATTAATTCAGGCCTACACTTAATCAAGCCTTTTTAGATACACCCTCTAAATACAGGGGTTTGATTAAGGCATTTAAAATACCGCCATTTGGTGCACCAATATTGACTTCAAGCCTACACTGGTTTAGGCCGTGTGAGATACACCCTCTACATACAGGAATTTGAATCAGTCATTTGAAATACAGCCAATTTGGTCAAAGACATCTTTAATACAGGACTACACTGGTTCAGGCACTGTAAGATACACCCTTTACATACAAGGGTTTAATTCAGGCATTTGAAATACAGCCATTTTGAGCAAAGACAACTTGAATTCAGGCCTACATTGATTCAAGTCGTGTGAGATACACCCTCTACATACAGGGATTTGATTCAGACATTTGAAATACAGCCATTTTGGGCAAATAAATCTTTAATTCAGGTCTATACTAATTCAAGCCGTGCGAGATACACCCTCTACATACATGGTTTGATTCAGGCATTTGAAATACAGCCAATTTGCACAAATAAATCTTTAATTCAGGCCTACATTGGTTCAGGACGTGTGAGATACACCCTCTACATACAGCGGTTTGATTCAGGCATTTGAAATACAGCCAATTTGCACAAAGAAATCTTTAATTCAGGCCTACATTGGTTCAGGCTGTGTGAGTTACACGGCCTCAGACACATTTCCACACCGATGGTGGCGCTATGCACTATATTGTTGATAGCTCTTTATTATAGGAGCTAATCCCTGTGGGGCTGCTCTGCATTGGCAGTTACTTTCAGTTATACCTATTTAGATTCGGGGTCATTACCCTATGATGCCCTCTGATGAGCACTCTTACAATTTATCATTTTGTGACTTGGTGCCCTCTGTGACTTCAGAGATTTGCATTTTGTATGCGTCCGACATACCCCATCGTCATTTTCACTGCCAAGTGACAGTATGTACTCCGCCATTTGGCACATATTCATCTATTCTCCTTTATATTAAGTTTGGGTCTGATGTCTTTACGTAATTTTCTAACGCAATTTTAAATTACGCATCACTATCGGACGGGGCCTGCTTTATTTAGGTTTATGGGCTCCGTGTCTGTACTATACATACCTCGTATTACCCTCCGGGCTCCGTGTCTGTACTATACATACCTCGTATTACCCTCTGATGATCCCACTCTGTGGGTGAAACGCGTCGGGGTTGTGGTATATCATATCTATATAATTTAATTATCGTATCAGTGTGTCCATGTGCGTGTGTTTGTCTGCGTATTTTATTTACTAGGTGGACCCTGTACCTCCTGGTGATCCGTCACGAGGGTTGCATACAGTGGACACCTTTTTTTTCCTGTTTTTGTCTGTGCTAGTCATCTGTTGGGGGGCCACCCTTACATTAGCTTCTCTCCACCTGTCACCTTATACGGGTTAGACAGGAGGTGAGGCTAGGCTCGAGTCCCCACCACTAAGGGACGTCCCTGGGCAGAGGACCAGATTAGGGTAGCAGTGGTAGGGACATCTCCCCCACCACTTACATAGTACATCTAACTGTGTCGTGGCCCACCCGAATGACTGTAGAGATTAGTCTATTATTCTCATTAAATTTAGTTATCTGATTATTGAACAGGGTACCATTGCTGGACTTTTTGATTTCTTTATTATTACCCTTATTCTGTATAAGTTGGTATCTTTACTGCTGGACTTTTATAATAATCGTGTGAGTTACACCCACTACATACAGGGGTTTGATTCAGGCATTTGAAATACAGCCATTTTGCGCAAATAAATCTTTAATTCAGTCCTACATTGGTTCAGGCCATGTGAGATACACCCTCTACATACAGGGGTTTGATTCAGGCATTTGAAATACAGCCATTTTGGTCAAATAAATCTTTAATTCAGGACTACACTGGTTCAGGCCATGTGAGATACACCCTCTACATACAGGGGTTTGATTCAGGCATTTGAAATACAGCCATTTTGGTCAAATAAATCTTGAATTCAGGACTACACTGGTTCAGACCTTGTGAGATACACCTTCTACATAGAGGTGTTTAATTCAGGCATTTGAAATGCAGCCATTTGAAATACAGCCATTTTGGGCAAATAAATATTTAATTAAGGCCTATACAGGTTCAGGCCCTGTGAGATACACACTCTACATACAGGGGTTTGATTCAGGCATTTGAAATACAGCCATTTGAAATACAGTCATTTTTAGAAAATAAATATTTAATTCAAGCCTATAATGGTTCAGGCACTGTGAGATACACCCTTTACATGCAGGGGTTTGATTCAGGCATGTGAAATACAGTCATTTGAAATACAGCCATTTTGGTCAAAGAAATCTTTCATTCAGGCCTATACTGGTTCAGGCCCTATCAGATACACCCTGTACATACAGGGGTATGATTCAGGCATTTGAAATACAGTCATTTGAAATAGTCATTTTGGGAAAATAAATATTTAATTCAGGCCTATACTGGATCAGGCCCTGTGAGATACACCCTCTACATACAGGGGTTTGATTCAGGCTTTTAAAATACAGCCATTTTGTGCAAAGAAATCATTAATTCAGGCCTACACTGATTCAAGCAATTTTAGATACACCCTTTACATACAGGGGTTTTATTCTGGCATGTGAAATACAGTCATTTGAAATACAGCCATTTTGGTCAAATAAATCTTTAATTCAGGCCTATACTGGTTCAGGCCCTATCAGATACACCCTGTACATACAGGGGTATGATTCAGGCATTTGAAATACAGTCATTTGAAATAGTCATTTTGGGAAAATAAATATTTAATTCAGGCCTATACTTGATCAGGCCCTGTGAGATACACCCTCTACATACAGGGGTTTGATTCAGGCTTTTGAAATACAGCCATTTTGTGCAAATAATTCTTTAATTCAGGCCTGCACTGGTTCAGGCCATGTGAGATACACCCTCTACATACAGGTGTTTTATTTAGGCATTTGAATTACCGCCATTTTAGGCAAATAAATCTTTAATTCAGGACTACACTAGTTCAGACTGTGTGAGATACACCCTCTACATACAGGGGTTTGATTCAGACATTTGAAATACAGCCATTTTGCACAAATAAATCTTTAATTCAGGCCTGCATTGGTCCAGGCCGTGTGAGATACAACCTCTACATATAGGGGTTTGATTCAGGCATTTGAAATACCGCCATTTGGTGCACCAATATTGAATTCAGGCCTACACTGGTTCAGGCCGGGTGAGATACACCCTCTACATACAGGGGTTTGATGCAGGCATTTGAAATACAGCCATTTTGGTCAAAGAAATCTTTCATTCAGACCTACACTAATTCAGACCCTGTGAGATACACCCTCTACATACAGGGTTTTGATTCAGGCATTTGAAATATAGCCATTTGAAATACAACCATTTTGGGAAAAGAAATCTTTAATTCAGGTCTACACTAGTTCAGACCGGGTGAGATACACCCTCTACATACAAGGGTTTGATTCAGGCTTTTAAAATGCAGCCATTTGAAATTTAGCCATTTTGTGCAAAGAAATCATTAATTCAGGCCTACACTGATTCAAGCCGTTTGAGATACACCCTCTACATACCTCGCATGGTCTGAACTAGTATAGGCCTGAATTAAATATTTATTTGCCCAAAATGGCTGCATTTCAAATGACTGAATCAAACCCCTGTATGTAGAGGGTGTATCTTTGATTAAGGCATTTAAAATACCGCCATTTGGTGCACCAATATTGAATTCAAGCCTACACTGGTTAAGGCAGTGTGAGATACACCCTCTACATACAGGGGTTTGATTCAGTCATTTGAAATGCAGCCATTTTGGGCAAATAAATATTAAATTCAGGCCTATACTAGTTCAGACCATGCGAGAAACACACTCTACATACAAGGTTTTGATTCAGGCATTTGAAATACAGCCATTTTGTGCAAAGAAATCTTGAATTTAGGCCTACACTAATTCAAGCCGTGTGAGATACACCTGCTACATACAGGGGTTTGATTCAGGCATTTGAAATGTAGCCATTTGGAATACAGCCATTTTGGGTAAAGAAATATTTAATTAAGGCCTATACTGGTTTAGGCCTTGTGACCTACACACTTTATATACAGTTGTTTGATTCAGGCATTTGAAATACAGCCATTTTGCACAAATAAATCTTTAATTCAGGCCTATAAAGATTCAAGCCATGTGAGATACACGCTCTACATACAGGGGTTTGATTCAGGCATTTGAAATCAAGCCATCTGAAATACAGCAATTTTTGGGCAAATAAATATTCAATTCAGGCCTACATTAGTTCAGACCGTGTGAGATACACCCTCTACATAAAAGGGTTTGATTCAGGCTTTTAAAATACAGCCATTTGAAATAAAGCCATTTGGTTCAAAGAAATCATTAATTCAGGCCTACACTTAATCAAGCCTTTTTAGATACACCCTCTAAATACAGGGGTTTGATTAAGGCATTTAAAATACCGCCATTTGGTGCACCAATATTGACTTCAAGCCTACACTGGTTTAGGCCGTGTGAGATACACCCTCTACATACAGGAATTTGAATCAGTCATTTGAAATACAGCCAATTTGGTCAAAGACATCTTTAATACAGGACTACACTGGTTCAGGCACTGTAAGATACACCCTTTACATACAAGGGTTTAATTCAGGCATTTGAAATACAGCCATTTTGAGCAAAGACAACTTGAATTCAGGCCTACATTGATTCAAGTCGTGTGAGATACACCCTCTACATACAGGGATTTGATTCAGACATTTGAAATACAGCCATTTTGGGCAAATAAATCTTTAATTCAGGTCTATACTAATTCAAGCCGTGCGAGATACACCCTCTACATACATGGTTTGATTCAGGCATTTGAAATACAGCCAATTTGCACAAATAAATCTTTAATTCAGGCCTACATTGGTTCAGGACGTGTGAGATACACCCTCTACATACAGCGGTTTGATTCAGGCATTTGAAATACAGCCATTTTGCACAAAGAAATCTTTAATTCAGGCCTACATTGGTTCAGGCTGTGTGAGTTACACGGCCTCAGACACATTTCCACACCGATGGTGGCGCTATGCACTATATTGTTGATAGCTCTTTATTATAGGAGCTAATCCCTGTGGGGCTGCTCTGCATTGGCAGTTACTTTCAGTTATACCTATTTAGATTCGGGGTCATTACCCTATGATGCCCTCTGATGAGCACTCTTACAATTTATCATTTTGTGACTTGGTGCCCTCTGTGACTTCAGAGATTTGCATTTTGTATGCGTCCGACATACCCCATCGTCATTTTCACTGCCAAGTGACAGTATGTACTCCGCCATTTGGCACATATTCATCTATTCTCCTTTATATTAAGTTTGGGTCTGATGTCTTTACGTAATTTTCTAACGCAATTTTAAATTACGCATCACTATCGGACGGGGCCTGCTTTATTTAGGTTTATGGGCTCCGTGTCTGTACTATACATACCTCGTATTACCCTCCGGGCTCCGTGTCTGTACTATACATACCTCGTATTACCCTCTGATGATCCCACTCTGTGGGTGAAACGCGTCGGGGTTGTGGTATATCATATCTATATAATTTAATTATCGTATCAGTGTGTCCATGTGCGTGTGTTTGTCTGCGTATTTTATTTACTAGGTGGACCCTGTACCTCCTGGTGATCCGTCACGAGGGTTGCATACAGTGGACACCTTTTTTTTCCTGTTTTTGTCTGTGCTAGTCATCTGTTGGGGGGCCACCCTTACATTAGCTTCTCTCCACCTGTCACCTTATACGGGTTAGACAGGAGGTGAGGCTAGGCTCGAGTCCCCACCACTAAGGGACGTCCCTGGGCAGAGGACCAGATTAGGGTAGCAGTGGTAGGGACATCTCCCCCACCACTTACATAGTACATCTAACTGTGTCGTGGCCCACCCGAATGACTGTAGAGATTAGTCTATTATTCTCATTAAATTTAGTTATCTGATTATTGAACAGGGTACCATTGCTGGACTTTTTGATTTCTTTATTATTACCCTTATTCTGTATAAGTTGGTATCTTTACTGCTGGACTTTTATAATAATCGTGTGAGTTACACCCACTACATACAGGGGTTTGATTCAGGCATTTGAAATACAGCCATTTTGCGCAAATAAATCTTTAATTCAGTCCTACATTGGTTCAGGCCATGTGAGATACACCCTCTACATACAGGGGTTTGATTCAGGCATTTGAAATACAGCCATTTTGGTCAAATAAATCTTTAATTCAGGACTACACTGGTTCAGACCTTGTGAGATACACCTTCTACATAGAGGTGTTTAATTCAGGCATTTGAAATGCAGCCATTTGAAATACAGCCATTTTGGGCAAATAAATATTTAATTAAGGCCTATACAGGTTCAGGCCCTGTGAGATACACACTCTACATACAGGGGTTTGATTCAGGCATTTGAAATACAGCCATTTGAAATACAGTCATTTTTAGAAAATAAATATTTAATTCAAGCCTATAATGGTTCAGGCACTGTGAGATACACCCTTTACATGCAGGGGTTTGATTCAGGCATGTGAAATACAGTCATTTGAAATACAGCCATTTTGGTCAAAGAAATCTTTCATTCAGGCCTATACTGGTTCAGGCCCTATCAGATACACCCTGTACATACAGGGGTATGATTCAGGCATTTGAAATACAGTCATTTGAAATAGTCATTTTGGGAAAATAAATATTTAATTCAGGCCTATACTGGATCAGGCCCTGTGAGATACACCCTCTACATACAGGGGTTTGATTCAGGCTTTTAAAATACAGCCATTTTGTGCAAAGAAATCATTAATTCAGGCCTACACTGATTCAAGCAATTTTAGATACACCCTTTACATACAGGGGTTTTATTCTGGCATGTGAAATACAGTCATTTGAAATACAGCCATTTTGGTCAAATAAATCTTTAATTCAGGCCTATACTGGTTCAGGCCCTATCAGATACACCCTGTACATACAGGGGTATGATTCAGGCATTTGAAATACAGTCATTTGAAATAGTCATTTTGGGAAAATAAATATTTAATTCAGGCCTATACTTGATCAGGCCCTGTGAGATACACCCTCTACATACAGGGGTTTGATTCAGGCTTTTGAAATACAGCCATTTTGTGCAAATAATTCTTTAATTCAGGCCTGCACTGGTTCAGGCCATGTGAGATACACCCTCTACATACAGGTGTTTTATTTAGGCATTTGAATTACCGCCATTTTAGGCAAATAAATCTTTAATTCAGGCCTACACTAGTTCAGACTGTGTGAGATACACCCTCTACATACAGGGGTTTGATTCAGACATTTGAAATACAGCCATTTTGCACAAATAAATCTTTAATTCAGGCCTGCATTGGTCCAGGCCGTGTGAGATACAACCTCTACATATAGGGGTTTGATTCAGGCATTTGAAATACCGCCATTTGGTGCACCAATATTGAATTCAGGCCTACACTGGTTCAGGCCGGGTGAGATACACCCTCTACATACTGGGGTTTGATGCAGGCATTTGAAATACAGCCATTTTGGTCAAAGAAATCTTTCATTCAGACCTACACTAATTCAGACCCTGTGAGATACACCCTCTACATACAGGGTTTTGATTCAGGCATTTGAAATATAGCCATTTGAAATACAACCATTTTGGGAAAAGAAATCTTTAATTCAGGTCTACACTAGTTCAGACCGGGTGAGATACACCCTCTACATACAAGGGTTTGATTCAGGCTTTTAAAATGCAGCCATTTGAAATTTAGCCATTTTGTGCAAAGAAATCATTAATTCAGGCCTACACTGATTCAAGCCGTTTGAGATACACCCTCTACATACCTCGCATGGTCTGAACTAGTATAGGCCTGAATTAAATATTTATTTGCCCAAAATGGCTGCATTTCAAATGACTGAATCAAACCCCTGTATGTAGAGGGTGTATCTTTGATTAAGGCATTTAAAATACCGCCATTTGGTGCACCAATATTGAATTCAAGCCTACACTGGTTAAGGCAGTGTGAGATACACCCTCTACATACAGGGGTTTGATTCAGTCATTTGAAATGCAGCCATTTTGGGCAAATAAATATTAAATTCAGGCCTATACTAGTTCAGACCATGCGAGAAACACACTCTACATACAAGGTTTTGATTCAGGCATTTGAAATACAGCCATTTTGTGCAAAGAAATCTTGAATTTAGGCCTACACTAATTCAAGCCGTGTGAGATACACCTGCTACATACAGGGGTTTGATTCAGGCATTTGAAATGTAGCCATTTGGAATACAGCCATTTTGGGTAAAGAAATATTTAATTAAGGCCTATACTGGTTTAGGCCTTGTGACCTACACACTTTATATACAGTTGTTTGATTCAGGCATTTGAAATACAGCCATTTTGCACAAATAAATCTTTAATTCAGGCCTATAAAGATTCAAGCCATGTGAGATACACGCTCTACATACAGGGGTTTGATTCAGGCATTTGAAATCAAGCCATCTGAAATACAGCAATTTTTGGGCAAATAAATATTCAATTCAGGCCTACATTAGTTCAGACCGTGTGAGATACACCCTCTACATAAAAGGGTTTGATTCAGGCTTTTAAAATACAGCCATTTGAAATAAAGCCATTTGGTTCAAAGAAATCATTAATTCAGGCCTACACTTAATCAAGCCTTTTTAGATACACCCTCTAAATACAGGGGTTTGATTAAGGCATTTAAAATACCGCCATTTGGTGCACCAATATTGACTTCAAGCCTACACTGGTTTAGGCCGTGTGAGATACACCCTCTACATACAGGAATTTGAATCAGTCATTTGAAATACAGCCAATTTGGTCAAAGACATCTTTAATACAGGACTACACTGGTTCAGGCACTGTAAGATACACCCTTTACATACAAGGGTTTAATTCAGGCATTTGAAATACAGCCATTTTGAGCAAAGACAACTTGAATTCAGGCCTACATTGATTCAAGTCGTGTGAGATACACCCTCTACATACAGGGATTTGATTCAGACATTTGAAATACAGCCATTTTGGGCAAATAAATCTTTAATTCAGGTCTATACTAATTCAAGCCGTGCGAGATACACCCTCTACATACATGGTTTGATTCAGGCATTTGAAATACAGCCAATTTGCACAAATAAATCTTTAATTCAGGCCTACATTGGTTCAGGACATGTGAGATACACCCTCTACATACAGCGGTTTGATTCAGGCATTTGAAATACAGCCATTTGAAATACAGTCATTTTGGGAAAATAAATATTTAATTCAGGCCTATGCTGGTTCAGTCCTGTGAGATACACCCTCTACATACAGAGGTTTGATTCAGGCATTTGAAATACAGCCATTTTTGGCAAATAATTATTTAATTTAGGCCTACACTTATTCAAGCCGTCTGAGATACACCCTCTATATACAGGGGTTTGATTCAGGCATTTGAAATACAGCCATTTTTGGCAAATACATCTATAATTCAGGCCTACACTGATTCAAACCGTGTGAGACACACACTTTACATACAGGTTTTTGTTTTAGGCATTTAAAATAGAGCTATTTTGGGCAAATAAATCTGTAATTCGGATCTACACTAGTTCAGACAGTGTGAGATACACCCTCTACATACAAGGGTCTGATTCAGGCATTTGAAATACAGCCATTTTGGGCAAAGACATCTTGAATTCAGGTCTGCACTGATTCAAGCTGTATGAGAAACAGCCTCTACAAACAGGTGTTTGATTCAGACATTTGAAATGTAGCCATTTGAAAAACAGCCATTTTGGATAAAGAAATATTTAATTAAGGCCTATACTGGGTCAGGCCTTGTGACCTAAACACTTTACATACAGGTATTTGATTCAGGCATTTGAAATACAGCCATTTTGGGCAAATAAATCTTTAATTCAGGCCTATACTGGTTCAGGCACTGTGAGATACAACCTTTACATACATGGGTTTAATTCAGGCATTTGAAACAAAGCCATTTGAAATACAGTCATTTTGGGAAAATAACTATTTAATTCAGACCTATACTGGTTCAGGCCCTGTGAGATACACCCTCTACATACAGGGGTTTGATTCAGGCTTTTAAAATACAGTCATTTTGTGCAAATAATTATTTAATTCAAGCCTACGCTGGTTCAGGCCATGTAAGATACACCCTCTACATACAGAAGTTTGATTCAGGCATTTGAAATATAGCCATTTTGTGCAAAGAAATCTTTAATTCAGGCCTACGCTGGTTCAGACCGTTTGAGATACACCCTCTACATACAGGGGTTTGATTCAGGCATTTGAATTACAGCCATTTTGTGCAAATAAATCTTTAATTCAGGCCTACATTGGTTCAGGCCCTGCGAGATACACCCTCTACATACAGGGGTTTGATTCATGCATTTGAAATAGAGCCATTTTGCACAAAGAAATCTTGAATTCAGGCCTACATTGGTTCAGGACGTGTGAGATGCACCCTCTACATACAGGTAGGATGACCACATTTCCAAACTGCCATTCAGGGACACCCGCCCCGGCCCCCCCGCACCCATGTCCACTCCCCAAAAAATATGATTTTTTATACTTTTTTTAAAAAATTAAGTCACTTAGTGACAGCGGCGTACTTTGTACTTACGCTGGCAAGTTCATTGCATCGAAGTTATGCTTGAGATTGCTATAAACATAACTGCCTGTGCATTGTTCAGTAATTTGTGATTGTGCCCTGCACACAATCACTGGCTACCTAAAACAGGTCATATTTTTAATGTGTTAGACATCTCTTAAGAAAATAGAAATAAGAAATAGAAAAAACAAACAGAACAAGTTGCAATAAATTAACAGATTTTTTTATTGTTTTTTTTTTTTAATGAGCAAGAACTTTTAGAAACTAGGTATAAACTAGTAACCATATATAAAAAAACACAAACAAATCCACATATTTCTTAATGTGTAAAAAACAGATATATTACTATAAATATATTCTTGAAAATATATTATTAACAAAACAGTCAACTATAATATAGTAGTAAATACTGTATAATATTTCTGGAATATTAATGCTGTGTCTAATTCAGCTCACATGGCAATATGACCATAACCAAATCTTTCCATGTTGGACACCAGCTCAGTATCTTTTGTTTTCAACACTGTCTAAAAGTGTATTTCTTATCACTTCTTGCACATTGCAAGAGTTTTTTATTTTGTTTTACGAAGCTGTAAAAAGATTGACAGCCCATGTCAAAATTGATTTTAACCTGAAGTTCAGATTTTATTAGATCAATGCTGCATCTGTTTCTTGTGTCAGACCAGCACATTCCCATCATGCTGAAGACCCTTTCAACTGCTGCATTTGAGCATGGGATGCTAATGATGAATGAAACCACTTTCAAGAGGTTTGGCAGTTTTTCAGGTCCAGCCTTCATGAATATTGTTGACCATTTAACATCTGTGTTCAGATCATTATCCGCTTCAGTACTGGTCAAAAACTTTTGAAAGTGTGGACAAACACAAGTATATTCTTCATAAAGGTCGTCTATTGAAACAGAGTCTAAATTCAGAGCTTCAACTGATGCCACCAGATTGTCAAATGTAAGGTTCTCCTTCAAATTCAAGCATTGAATTTTAGACAAATAGTTTTTGTCTGAAAAATCAAACCACTGTTCTAAATACTGAACAACTCTTTGATAAAATTTTAGGAATTCGGATTCAATTTTTTTTGCTTGCAGATGAGGTAGTTTTTTCAAAGATTTCCCAACTAGATATCCAAAAAAATGATCTATCTGTCGTTGGCTTAGTTTGTTCTTGACTGATGTCATGATCTCATATACATCAACTGCAATCAAGTCATTTCTCTCCAGTTTTAATATGGCTGTCTGAAAAATAGGCAAGCAGTTATGTAAAAACTGCAGATATAACTCAGGAACTGATGGCGTGTCCAGTTCTGTGGTCTCACCGTCTTCATCCACAATAAATTGCCATATTACTTTAGGTGTTTCGTCCTCACCAATACTTTGGAAGTAAGCTTTTACAGCTGGCCAATTTTTTAAAACTCTCTCGATTGCTGGATAAAGAGACAACCATCTTGTTGGTACATGGCGAAGAAGTTCTGACCACTCAAGGTCAACAAAGTCAAACATTTCTTTTAGTGTGGCAACTCTCTTGGCTGATATTTCCACATCAAAATTTAAGACATCTGAAGCTTTTTTAGCTGTATTGTGAAGTATGTGAGCAGGGCAGCCAGCTGGCAATATCCGCTGATTTGCAGCATGAAGCTTCTGGTACACACCGTTATGCTTACCAAAGTTTACACTTGCATTGTCAGCAGAATATGCAGACATCATATCCACAGATAAGCCATTTGTTGTAATCACATGTAAAATTTTCTCTGAAATTGCAGCAGCACTTTCCTCACCTTCATAAAAATCCAACAAGCTTGTTACAACTCCTTTGGAGGGCTGAAAGTAACGCAGAACTAAGGGGAAAAGTTTGGTGTGTCCATGGTTAGATGCATCTGATCCAACACTAAAATAAGCATAATTGTTTTTTAAATCTTTGACTACCATTTCCACACTGTAAGGAGCCAGCACATTTGTTACAATGGCTTCAGCTTTTGTACGACCACATGACATCTTAGTGGCTTTAGCAGAATCCTGAAATATAACAGGAAGTAGTTTCATGGTGCAGTCCAAAGATCTATATGAATGACTGTGGCACACGGAATGGTAAACCATTGATATTTCAGCTGCTATTATGTCATCTTGCATTGCCATATCCTTAGAGGGAATCATGAATTTGGAAAGCATCCCACTTTGTTTTGCAGCCCGATTGGCATTTTTGTGACTTTTGCTAGATATGTGGTTTTTGATATCACCTTCACCACCATGACCAATTCCAAACTCCCGCCTACACAGAGTACAATATGCTCTATGATAGTTACCAGTCACTGCTGTAATGCATGAATACGTCGTTTTCCATAAGTCTCGAAAACGGCACAATCGCTTTATCTTCTTTGATTTAGAAGTCGATGGCCTCTGTTCATCCCCACTGCTATCCATCTTAGCACCAGTTGCACGATGTGTGAATTATCCTATAGTAATGTATGAAATGGGCAAGCCAACTTGTAATACAAAGTATTTATCAACATGCCACAGAGCTCCACAGCCATAAAACTCTACAAGCTAGTCTTTCATTGAAAATTTATCTCACCTGATGTACTGATGGCCTATCTCATTTCTTGAGACACTAATGGCACACAAAGAAAATCAGGCGAACACCTTTGTCCAAGGAACGATTGTACGATTTTCCAAAAGTGTGTATACAACTTTTGACAGCCGATTACGAACACAAATTTCCAAAGGGAAAAACGCCAAAATTACTCGTATGGGAACAGAATGGACCATTTTCGCATGAGAAATAGCAGATACAAAAGACTGCGCATGATCAGAAACAACAAATAACACGAGAATTTCCGTGCATTATTTCTATCCTCGGTTCCGACTTGCTGTAAAACATTGATGAAAACCGGCCGATCGTTTGTCAGATTTTCTCATAGTGTGTATAAGGCTTAACAAGCCAGAACTGTACAAAAAAAAAAAAAAAAAAGTACCCCTTTTGGAAAGTAGACATTACAAGGTATTTAGTAAGAGGCATGGTCAGTTTTTTCAAGTTGTCATTTTTTATTTGCAAAATTAAGATTTTTTTTGTTTTCACCAAATTGTCATATTCACAGGTTATTTCTCTAACACAGCATATGCATACTTGCAACTACACCCCAAAATACATTCTGCTACTCGTCCTGAGTATGGCGATATCACATATATGAGACTTTTACACAGCCTGGCCACATTAAGAGGCCCAACATGCAGGGAGCACCTAATTTCCTAACTACCTATTACACTTTGGAAGGCCCTGGAGCACCAGGACAATGGAAATGCCCAAAAAAATAAAAAAAAACATTTTGAAAAGAAAACACCCGAACATATATTCGATGAGACATGACGAGTCTTTTGAACCTGTAATTTTTTTTCACACGTTTTTGGAAAATGTGGAAAGAAACTTTTTAACCATGAGGCATCAGTACAGTTATGTGTAGCCCACAGTGACAGTAATGCTGAAATGTTCATCTGTTCACTACAAATAATATGTGACGCAGGATCTGACAGTTACAGTTATTTAATGGATAGTAAAATCTCATGGACAAGAAAATATTTTAAACATCATTTTTAACAGGAATTTTTATAAGAAGAAAAAAAAGTTAAAATGTTTTTCAACAACTGAAATTTTTCAGCATGCTCTTAAAGTGGTTGCAAACCTATTTTTATAACATTATGCTACATGTAAGCCTATATTAAGGCTTACATGTAAATACCCTGGATATCTCCTAAACCTGCACAGTTTAGGAGCTATCCCCCTGTGTGTGCATGTGCCAAAGCGATTGGCACATGCACACTGAAGCAATGGCACGTCGTGCTGTTGCTTCGATTGGCACATGCACACTGAAGCAATGGCACGAGTTAGATGTGCTGTTACCGGCGGCTCACTTTAAATAATTTGACAAATAGGTCAGTTTTTTTTTTTTTGTTTTTTTTTTTAACAAGAGACATGGCAATATGTTTAATTGCCAATTACCTGTACTGACCTGTAGATAAGCAGATAACACACGACCACCCCAGGTGGAATATTGGCAATTTCTCCTGTCGACCGGAATCTCCTCTGTACTTATCTGCCAGCTGGTAAGATCTTCTCGAGAGACATATATAAAGAGAGAGAAATACGGAAGGTGCTCAGTCTTTTTTATAAAATTTTCATGAGAGAAACACATGGTCTGCCATTGCTGACCTCTCCTCCTGAAAATGCTGTTAGTCTAGCATGGTGATTCTCTGGCCTTGAAACATTCAGGCACTGAAAAGCAAGCATTTTTATCTGCTTATGTGTTTTGTGTCATGGCTGACACCAGTGGACTACTACGGCAGGTCATGCTTCAGGGACACTGTAGCATTTGCTATTTATTGCAGAAAAAAATACATATTGTAAATTTTATAAGATGCACAAAACCACCACGTATATGGCAAAAAACTCTAACGCTAAACTGCATTTTATGTAACATCTTAGCGTTTTTTACATTTGGGAAAAGCCACAGTGAAGGACCTTGTGAACTAAGCATAAACTTTGTTCTGAGGTAAATTTTGTTAATAATACAAGAACTGAAAGAAAAGTACAGCTTTTATTCACGTTTCAAGTTTTTTTTTTTTTTTTTTACCTCATACGTTACAGGGTACTAAAAGGGTTAATGAGCGTTTGCCAGCTGCAGGCATGGGTTCCATGGGCTTCACGTCACATTGCTTGCGTTCACTTACACCGTGGCTGTCCCTGTTGTTTTGCCCGCAGTTAAGATGGCCACATCACTATGTGTTTCGCTGATGACGTCAGACGCAGGCCGGTTCTCCGTGTGTGAGTTGCTGGGCGGGGCTGCCGCGGAGCCTGGAAAGTTTTACCAAGTAGTAGGAGAGTTTTGGCGGCGGCAGGAGCCGGGTTTTCTCCATGAAGAAGAGGAAGGTGAGGCGCGAGTCCGGCACACTGGGGGCGCTGTGTGGATGGAGGGGAGGGGGCGACGGCCTCAGGGGCAGAGCGGTGCCCCCGGGTTATGGGTGAATATGGGCACCAGGATGTTGGGGAGCAGTGCTGTGTAATGGGGCGCTGCAGCCAGGGCATTGGGGGTGCAGGATCTAGTGTGAACTATGGCCGGATAGTGAGCGGTAGGGTTGTCAGGTCACGTGGGCTGTCTGGTGGTGGCACTAAACATAGCCTTATCCAGGAAAGGGGGATATTTTTTTCACAAGTTTTTACTAGTTTGGGGAAAAGTTTGGTTTTCCCTTTCACTGCAGCCCAGTAATACAGAGCAGACAATATACTATAAAGTGTCTCCTGCTAGGAGTATATAATACAATCACTTCCATAAACCTCCACTCCACTTGTAATTGTAATCTATGGCTCATCCCTATACCCCTAATTATTAGGGGTATAGGGATGAGCCATAGATTACAATTACAAGTGGAGTGGAGGTTTATGGAAGTGATTGTATTATATACTCCTAGCAGGAGACACTTTATAGTATATTGTCTGCTCTGTATTACTGGGCTGCAGTGAAAGGGAAAACCAAACTTTTCCCCAAACTAGTAAAAATTTGTGAAAAAAATATCCCCCTTTCCTGGATAAGGCTATGTTTAGTGCCACCACCAGACAGCCCAAATGGACAGTAGAGTGAAACGTTGTAATAAGAAGTTAAGAATTGTCATCATTCATCATCCATTCCCGAATCCCGCCAGCCAGTTACCTCAGCACAGCTCACTGCAGTGCTCACATCACTGCGCCGCCTACTATCAGACTCACAGTCCTGACGTCATCAGCCAGCGACCTAGGCTAGTGGCGCCGTTAAGTGACGTCGACGGTCACGCTGGGAAGCGGATCACCTCACAGTCACCGCCCAAAGGTTTCTATCCGGGACCGGGTAGGTGATTGGACTGTCTGTAATGCGGTCGGCGGCTGCGGCGGTCATTCCGGGACACTAAATTGTCCCGGAATGAGGGTGACCGGGACCCGGGACAGACTCTCCAAATGCGGGACTGTCCCGGGCAATCCGGGACATGTGGTCACCATACATACAGGGGTTTGATTCAGGCATTTGAAATACAGCCATTTTGCGCAAATAAATCTTTAATTCAGGCCTACATTGGTTCAGGCCGTGTGAGATACACCCGCTACATACAGGGGTTTGATTCAGGCATTTGAATTACAGCCATCTTGTGCAAATAAATCTTTAATTCAGGCCTACATTGGTTCAGGCCCTGTGAGATACACCCTCTACATACAGGGGTTTGATTCAGGCATTTGAAATACAGCCATTTTGCACAAAGAAATCTTTAATTCAGGCCTACATTGGTTCAGGACGTGTGAGATGCACCCTCTACATACAGGGGTTTGATTCAGGCATTTGAAATACAGCCATTTTGGTCAAAGAAATCTTTAATTCAGGCCTACACTGGTTCAGACCCTGTGAGATACACCCTCTACATACAGGGGTTTGATTCAGGCATTTGAAATACAGCCATTTGAAATACAGCCATTTTGGGCAAATAAATCTTTAATTCAGGCCTACATTGGTTCAGGGCGTGTGAGATGCACCCTCTACATACAGGGGTTTGATTCAGGCATTTGAAATACAGCCATTTTGGTCAAAGAAATCTTTAATTCAGGCCTACACTAGTTCAGACCGTGCGAGATACACCCTCTACATACAAGGGTTTGATTCAGGCTTTTAAATTACAGCCATTTGAAATAAAGCCATTTGGTTCAAAGAAATCATTATTTCAGGCCTACACTTATTCAAGCCTTTTTAGATACACCCTCTGCATACAGGGGTTTGATTAGGGGTTTGATTAAGGTATTTAAAATACCGCCATTTGGTGCACCAAAATTGACTTCAAGCCTACACTGGTTTAGGCCGTGTGAGATACACCCTCTACATACAGGGATTTGAATCAGTCATTTGAAATACAGCCATTTTGGTCAAAGAAATCTTTAATACAGGCCTACACTGGTTCAGGCACTGTGAGATACACCCTTTACATACAAGGGTTTAATTCAGGCATATGAAATACAGCCATTTTGAGCAAAGACAACTTGAATTAAGGCCTACATTGATTCAAGTCGTGTGAGATACACCCTCTGCATACAGGGATTTGATTCAGACATTTGAAATACAGCCATTTTAAGCAAAGAAATCTTTAATTCAGGCCTATGCTGGTTCAGACGGTGTGAGATACACCCTCGACATACAGGGGTTTGATTCAGGCATTTGAAATACAGCCATTTGAAATAGTCATTTTGGGAAAAGAAATATTTTATTCTGGCCTATTCTGGATCAGGCACTGTGAGATACACCCTCTACATACATGGGTTTGATTCAGGCATTTGAATTACAGCCATTTTAGGCAAAGAAATCTTTAATTCAGGCCTACACTAGTACAGACCGTGTGAGATACATCCTCTACATACAGGGGTTTGATTCAGTCATTTGAAATACAACCATTTTGCGCAAAGAAATCTTTAATTTAGGCCTACATTGATTCAGGCCGTGTGAGATACACCCTCTACATACAGGGGTTTGATTCAGGCATTTGAAATACCGCCATTTGGTACACCAATATTGAATTCAGGCCTACACTAGTTCAGGCCATGTGAGATACACCCTCTACATACAGGGGTTTGATGCAGGCATTTGAAATACAGCCATTTTGGTCAAAAAAATGTTTAACCACTTCAACACCGCTAGCTGAAAACCCCCTTAATGACCAGGCCACTTTTTACACTTCTGCACTACACTACTTTCACAGTTTATCGCTCGGTCATGCAACTTAGCACCCAAATGAATTTTACCTCCTTTTCTTCTCACTAATAGAGCTTTCATTTGGTGGTATTTCATTGCTGGTGACATTTTTTGTTATTAATCAAAATGTAACGATTTTTTTTGCCAAAAAATGTCATTTTTCACTTTTAGCTGTAAAATTTTGCAAAAAAAACGACATCCATATATACATTTTTCACTAAATTTATTGTTCTACATGTCTGGGCAAAAAAAATGGTTTGGGTAAAAGTTACAGCGTTTACAAACTATGGTACAAAAATGTGAATTTCCGCTTTTTGAAGCAGCTCTGACTTTCTGAGCACCTGTCATGTTTCCTGAGGTTCTACAATGCCCAAACAGTAGAAAACCCCCACAAATGACCCCATTTCGGAAAGTAAACACCCTAAGGTATTCGCTGATGGGCATAGAGTACATAGAACTTTTTATTTTTTGTCACAAGTTAGCTGTGACGCTTTGCGATCCACAGCGATACTAGGAAATCACAAATGCGCCATATTTCTCAATCACAAAGACAAAAGAGCCTTCACTAAGAATCTTCTCTTTCACTAAAGGAGTAACTCACAGATCAGAGGTACAATTAGCACCTTCTTGCCAAAGAATCTTCCTGCCCCATGCCAGGTTGAGTAGCCATCAATCTGGTATTCTCTTGACAGAACCTCATAAAAAACTTCCTTTCTGCAGCCATAGTGTCTCCAATACCAGCAGGGGTCTTACACCTTTAGCCTGGGCAGCGAGCTTCAGAAGAAAAGGACAGATCCTTATCACACAGCTGGTTGGTACAGGAAGGAAGATGACCTGAAAGTCCTCTTCAATCCATAAGCTTCATATTTTTCCCATATTTTCCTAATATTTCATGGGTTATGGAAATGTGAAAGGAACCATCTTTTCAGAGATGGTTTTGGTTCTCCTAACCCACCTTCTAGGAAACCCGCGGACAAATCAGAGATTCCCGCTCTGAGATATAAACGTTCTCAGGCACCCTGTGTTATCTTTGTTATCAGATGATGCGTAAAATTGTACTGATTATCAATATCAACTATATTTCTTGATTGGACTTACGGGATATGGAGAAATGGGCAAAGCAAAGATGCTGCCAGGTTTTCTCCCTATGGGGCAAAGGACTGCCCCTGTTCCAATTACACAAGGCTGGACCTGAACGTGTCATAAGCACTCCCCACTTCAGAGTAGGTAAAAACAGTGACACACTCAGGTTCTGCGTCCTTCACCTACCATCTGACGTCGTCTAACATCTTGTTGCGGCAGGCCAAAGGTCAGCCACGTGATGATCGTTGCCTCGTGTTCAGGTGAATGACGTCGACGGAGGAAAATGACAGAAGTCTGAGTATAGTTCAAAACCTTGTCAGGACCCTAAAGTGAAAGTGTCCTGCACCCTTTATTTATACACAGTTCACAGGGTGTAACCCCTCAAAGTAAAACATGATTGGTTTACAGACATTTCAATAATGGCTTTTGAATCCATCTATTGATTGGTTAGTTATTTTTCAAGTTTCACTTTACAAAAATGTGTTAACTAATGTATTTAGGATTTTAAGCAAAAGAGGCAAAATTACAAGGAGTAGTACAAATGTTATCTTATCTTAACACACACAGTTCACTTCTATAGTTTTCTTTTCAAATGTCAGCAAATTATATCACGTATACAGATAAAATGAAAAACACTTTTATATCCATAGTAAAAGCTGGATAATTTCCTTAACATTTCCCTCCTTTTTTTCATTTTTCTGTTCACGTGGTAGACGTTTTCTTCCTTCTGAAGGCTTCATTGTATCATGTGTGCCTTGCTAACTACTAACCTGCCTGAACAAACAAATGACCCCTTAGACAGCCCGTACTTCACAGAGTATACAGATAAGCTGCATAGACCATGCGATACAAGCATCGATTCCAGTCTGTCTAGTAGTTGTCATTTAATTAAGCATACATACATTTTATTAACACCACATACGACACACAAACACTATGTGGATGTAGGTGCAGCATTGTTGTTCCATGCATCATTGTCCATAGTTCTGGATACACCTTCTTCTACTCCTGTGTTGGAATCTCTAGGAGTTGGTAGGTCAGCTATACCTGCTAGAAGCATCAGCAGTAAGCCTAAAAGTTTCTGTATAGCTGTGGTCCTCTGTTGTAGAATCAGGAAGATGAACATCATCTTGGGCGTTGCTGTCCCTTGGTTGGACAGTGCTGTCAATCATGGCATATCCCTTGACCAAAATGGTGAGTAGGCCTGGAACCGCCTTGAAAGTCCACCTCCATCCTCCTCTGGTCAACGTTATGGACACTTTGGTGATGGGAAACCTGGAATGGACACTTCCTTTCTGCAAAAGATGAGTCTCCATCCGAACTTCCACTTAGGACCTAGAGCTACTTAATACAGAACAGAAAGTAATAAAGCAATAACCGTACCACATGAGTGATTCCATCTTGGACCACCACTATAGTGACTCCATACTGTTGAGAGTGTAGAGCTTGTGTGATCCCTAGGGTCTTCAGTATGTGTCCCATTATCTCCCCAGTGAAGTGTGTACCTCTGTCTGACTCTATCACCTCTGGAATCCCATATCTGCAGACTACCTCTGACAATATTTTCTTAGCAGTATTTTTGGCTGTAGCTGTAGTTACTGGCCAAGCTTCTGGCCAGCCTGAGAATACATCAATGGCTACAAGGACATACTCATATGTGCTCACCTTGGGTAGCTGGATGTAATCCACCTGCACTCTTTGAAACGGGTACAAGGGTTTGGGAGTGTGTTTCTTGGGGGTCTTTACAAACCTCCCAGGGTTATGTCTGGCACATGTAAGACAACCCTGAACAAACTTTTCAAAGAGGGTCTGAATTCCAGGTGCAAACCAATGTTCTAACACTAGTGCGCTCATAGCTCCTTTCGACAAATGAGTAGGGCCATGTGCTAAATTGGCCATCATCGGATACAAACTCCGAGGCAAACATGTTCTGCCATTTACCTGCCAGTGCTCTCCTGTCTTCGTAGCCCCCGCCTCCATCCATACCTTTTTGTCTTGAGGCGTTATCTGGGCCTGTAATTCCTGCAAGAGCGACAAATCTGGCATAGTTGGAAAAAACAATGTCAGGAGCGGCAGACCGGCTGCTTGTTTGGCTGCTTGGTCTGCTTGAGCATTTCCCACAGCTAGCGGATCATCTTGCTTCACATGGGCTGGCACTTTAACAATGGCTACCTCTGTGGGCAGCTCTAGGGCCTCTATGAGGCTCTGTACTGCTTCTGAATTTTTAATTGGTTTGCCCAATGAAGTCAGAAATCCCCTAGTTTTCCAGATAACACCAAAATCATGTGCTACCCTGAAAGCATACCTGGAATCAGTGTAGCAATTTATTCTCAGTCCCTTACCCATTGTACATGCCTCAGTGAGTGCCTTCAACTCTGCCTCCTGTGCAGACGCACAAGATGGGAGTGGTTTTTGTATGATTACCTTACCATCCTGGATTACCGCATACCCGGTGACAAAGTGTCCTTGTTCGTCATTCCGCCATCTGGAGCCATCTACAAAATACTCAGCATCAGGATTAGTTAATGGTGTTTCAGTAACATTTGGTAACCCTTTTGTTTCTGCAATCATCAATTCATGACAGTTATGATTTGCAACTGGATCAGATATTTCTACTACTCCCACTCCCCCTCCTCTTCTAAATCCACTGGCATCAAAGTAGCTGGATTTAGAACAGCACACCTGAGGCAAACCCCCCTTGCTCATGACAATACAATGTGAAAGTTTGTTTGTAATTGGGGATGCCCAATGCTGGTGTCGTGGTGAGAGTGAGTTTTAATGTATGAAATGCACTCACAGCTCCTGGTGTGAGTTCAAAGGTCTCTCCTTTGAGGCAATCATATAGTGGCTGCATCATCTGAGAGCAATCCTTAATCCAGGGGCGACAGTAACTGACAAGTCCAATAAAGGCACGCAGAGCCCTTGGAGTACTTGGCAGGGGGTGCTGCTGTATAGCAGTAACCCTCTCAGTTGTGAGGTGTTTGGTACCTGGAGAAATACAGTGACCTAGGAAAATCACAGTAGATTTACAAAGTTGCAGCTTCTCCTTGGAGGCTTTAGAACCATTTTCAGCAAGGAAAATAAGCAAAGATAAAGATTCTTCTTTACACTGTTCAGAGCTGTGGCAACAAAGCAACAGATCATCAATATATTGTAAAAGAACAGTGTCCGGATAGGCCGGCTGCCAGGACTGTGACAACAAAGCAACAGATCATCAATATATTGTAAAAGAACAGTGTCCGGATAGGCGGCTGCCAGGACTGTGACAACAAAGCAACAAATCATCAATATATTGTAAAAGAACAGTGTCCGGATAGGCCGGCTGCCAGGACTGCAACACAGAGTGTAGAGCGATGGAGAAAATATCAGGGGAATTGGCCGCCCCTTGTGGTAAAACGACCCATGCATACTGCTTGTGACGAAAAGTGAAAGCAAAGTAGGGCCAGCATTCTTATCTAAAGGGACAGAGAAGAAAGCATTTGCAAGATCAATGACAGAAAAATATGTGGCATCTATGGGCACTTGGTTTAACAGCGTGTGTGGATTGGGCACTTGTGGTGTATTTATGACAGTTACAGCATTCACTGCCCTTAAATCATGCACCATACGATAGACTGGAGGTTGACCCTTCACAGTCTGTTTCTTCTTTACAGGAAATAGGGGTGTATTAAAGGGGCTTTTTATAGGGATTATTAACCCTTTCCCCAACAGCTCTTCCAGATCATTTGCAATGGCATCTTCCTGTGAAGAATTTAATGGGTACTGACGCACACATGGCGGCTTAATGCCAGGTTTCAGCTGCACAACCACCGGAGTTACTGGTAGTCTGCCCACATCTGTCTTGGAAGTTGCCCACAAATGTGATGGCACTTCAGACAGCCAATCTGGGGGTGTATTCTGAGAGGCAGAGGGGGCACTAAATGTCATTAAGTACATAAGTGCACACAGAGTCTCTTCAGACACAGGGGCTGTAATTTGGGGTTTTCCTGAAGAGAAATCCACAGATGCCCTCATGGCACTGAGTACGTCAGTCCCCAGCAAATTGTATGGACTATCTGAGCTTACCAACACACGCGTGACAATAGATGCAGCATCATGAATATTAAGTTTACAGGCTTTGTTAGTGGGAGTTTAACAGTTGTTCCCTCAACCCCTTGACAGTAGATGTAATCTGAGGAGATAAGCTCCTCAGGCACATATTTTTCTTGTATTAGGGTATGGGCTGCTCCTGTGTCTACCAAAAAGTCAATTGAATTCCCTGTGTCCTCACATGTGGATGTGATGATTAGTTGTGGACCTGGGATTGCGTCAAGGGGGTAGTTAACGTTGAGGGAACTCACAGGATTGCCGTCACTTCATTGAGAGGTCCGGGCAGTAGCCTGACCTCTCCGGGGACATTTGACTGAAAAATGCCCTTTTTTCCCACAATTCCAGCATGTTACTTGGTCCCAGTTACGTAGAGACTGATCCCCACCTGGTATTCTTTCCTGAAACCTGCCCTTAGGTTTAAAAGGTTGGTTAGCCATTATTGGCTTCTTTTTATTTTGTAAGTCTAGCTCAGCTCCCTTTGCTATGGCCACTAGGTCAGGGAACTGGCAGGTCCGCCAATCAGGGCGAGCCTTCTTCACCGCATCCTGTATGGGTGCTTTTAATCCAGACATGAATGTATGTTTTAGTAGTCTCATGTCCTTACTGTCTCCTGTCTCATACCCATAGTCAAGCCAGAGCTGTTCTAAAGCTGTGGCATAGTCAGCTACAGTCTGCTTAGCGTCTTGTGTTTGCATCATAAAAGTGTCAGTCTGATTGTCCTGTTGCTCTTTTACCCAGGGTTTATTTCATACATAGTCCCTTTGTCAGTGTCTTTTGCCTTATGGGCAGTCAAAGTCATTCCCTGGGCTACATCATACCACATTGTGGCCTGGTCATATTTGTTATGGTCTTCCAACCACCCCTTAAAATTTGTAAGAAATTTCTGCCATACTGGTTCATCCAATGTTCCATTCACACCTGCTCCTAATTTCTTTAGCATTTGTCTACAGTCTTTGGTTGCTTAAGTGCCCTTTGCGCATTGCATAATATCAATTGCAGAGACCCATTTCTCTGCTCCCTTCTCAGAGGAACGCTTACTCTGTGTAGCCCCCATCCCGTGGGTGGCTCCTTGTAATTCACTATCCAGGTACTCACACACCTGGTGAATTACAACAGTGCTGTGGACACACTTCCGAGGCAGCACTATCAGTAGTGCCGTGGACACACTTCCGAGGCGGCACTACTATTGGTGCCGTGGACACACTTCCGAGGCGGCACCAATTTTCCTACCAGTGGTGCTGTGGGCACACTTCCGAGGCAGCACTATCCACTGGTCTGGCAATACTACAATATAGTCTTGCCCTCACACAGAGTAACTCACACGTCCTCTCTGGGGTTACTCGCTGGAAACCCCTTAAACCCCTCTTCGTTCTTTCTATGGCACAGGAAGCAAACAAATACTGCAATCCAAATGATTATAACTGCAACCACCCAATCCAAACTGGAATCATAATACCCACGCATGTATACACTGTACAGCACAGGAATTGGCAGCAATGCAGTAATTCTTCCTCACACAATATCAGCAGGCACTCAGTACATGTGAAACCACACAGCATGACATAACATTGGAACAACCCCTGACCTCAGGCGCCTTTTCAGGTACCAACAAGGAACTGCAGGGCCCCTATCCAAACTTACTGGACAGCTTTATACACTGCCACTTCTCACAGCCTCCTCCAGTATAGGTCTGTCAACCCTTTCTCCACCAGAACCAGAGGCCTCCAGAGTCAGGGACCGGACAAGCCAGTCAGCGAGCTCTAGACTTTCAGCTTGGCTCAGGAGGAGCAGGGACAGACCCCTCCAAGATTCAGCTTATCTCAGCCACTCACACATTCGTGCATTCATACGCCTAAAGACAGTTTAGCACATATAGGGGAAATAATACATTCACCAGAACACGGTACAGGCACCACGTTCACACACCACACTGCAGAACAGCGAGCAGAGCTCAGGAGACAGGTAGTAACACAATGGGTTACTTACCGCGGTCTTCCTGGGTCCTGGTCTCCGTGTCGCGATCTGCAGCTAGGAGTGTTGTTATGGTGCCCGCATTCTCCACCAGAAAATGTTGCGGCAGGCCAAAGGTCAGCCACGTGATGATCGTTGCCTCGTGTTCAGGTGAATGACGTCGACGGAGGAAAATGACAGAAGTCTGAGTATAGTTCAAAACCTTGTCAGGACCCTAAAGTGAAAGTGTCCTGCACCCTTTATTTATACACAGTTCACAGGGTGTAACCCCTCAAAGTAAAACATGATTGGTTTACAGACATTTCAATAATGGCTTTTGAATCCATCTATTGATTGGTTAGTTATTTTTCAAGTTTCACTTTACAAAAATGTGTTAACTAATGGTATTTAGGAATTTTAAGCAAAAGAGGCAAAATTACAAGGAGTAGTACAAATGTTATCTTATCTTAACACACACAGTTCACTTCTATAGTTTTCTTTTCAAATGTCAGCAAATTATATCACGTATACAGATAAAATGAAAAACACTTTTATATCCATAGTAAAAGCTGGATAATTTCCTTAACAATCTCGACCGCCCGCAGGGACACGGGCACCTCACCATCTTGGATTATTATTTCAAAGACTTTGCCTATTACTGGACCCTACCACGGTAATTCTGAACTTACAGACATTCAATTTCCTTCCACCTCTAACTAGTTCTATCCAAACCAATCTGTTCACCTGGCAGGTATATTTATCTGTCAGCTTTAATATATATATTTTTGTGTGTAGTTTTAGAATAAAAACTAACGATTTCATCGTTCCAGTTTTGCCCTTGTTACTTGATGACCTGATCTATGCTAAGAACTCTGTCCTCAGAAGACATACTACCAAATTGTTTTATTTTTATAAATTGTTAATGTACTAGCTAGGTTGCAAATAACCGTTTCGTCCCTTAAGGATTAGCTAGCCGGGGTTTCTTCGCCCGATTCAATACGAAGAGTAGTGGTAGCAAATTAATTTGATTTCCAGCGTGAAATCAGTAATTTTATTTTTACCGATTGTACATACAATCGTGATTGCATCCTGTCTGGGCCCACCAACCAATCTTAAACGTCTTCTGTGCTCACAGTGGATTCGCCTCCAGGAGTCTCTAGTGGAGACCTGTATGGCAACTGTGGCATAGTACGACGGGTTTGGCGGATGGTCGTCACATTGTTGGCAGCTAGTGGGATAGCAGAACCCAAAACCAGGCAGAAGTCAGCTTTTGGGAGATCAGAGCACAAAGAACTGACAAGTGCAGCTTTTTGCGCAATCATAACATTAGGACAGTGGTTACTTAGTATCCTGTCCTGCGGAACTTGTGTTCCGGGTGCAAAACGGTACACATTGATAGGAATAGATTGGTTTACATTTTCCCCACCTTTTCTTCGCTATATCCTATTCATTTTCTCTTCTTTTCTGAATGTCTGATTCAGTTCCAAATTACCAGAGTTGGTCTGTCGCCGACTTACAAGCCATGTGTGAGTCACAAGGCATTGCCATTCTGAACAAAAATCGATCACAGCTGATCAAAGCTTTGACGGAGAGAGACGGCCAAGCGATGGAGGATTCCAATCCCGTGCGGGAGGATTCGCTGCCCCTTCGTTCAACGTCACCCAGCACCGCCAGCTATGGGAGTGCTGATGTTGCTACTTCAGCTCCGGGTGATGCAGGTACCCTGGATAACAGCATGTCCACAGCCCCTGCTAACCCTCAGCAAGGAACAAGCAGCTCTGGACTGAACTTCACTGCCTTGGGCCCTATGAGCCAGCAGTTATTACCAGGCCTGACTGGCGCAGATTTACGTTTTTACCTGGAGATACAGCAACAGCAGCAAAGAGAGGAGCGACAGTTCCAGCTTCAGAGAGAAGCGCTGCAGCACCAGCGTGCACTAGAACTGGCCCAAGTGAGACAGGCCGAGCGGTCTTCCTCTCCTAACACTCCTGCTGCAGGAGGCATTCCTCTACCGGTGGTCCCCAAAGCAAGGTTTCCAGTTATGGAGAAAAACAGGGACATTGATTTATATTTACGCTCGTTTGAGAGAGCGTGCCGCCAGTTCTGCATCCCTGAGGATCAGTGGGCTCTACACCTGACGCCTCAGCTGACTGGTAAAGCGCTGGATGCTTTTGGGAACTACCCACAGACCAAGATTGCGATTATCCAACTATCAAGGATGCCATAATTGCTAAGTTCCAGTTAACCCCTGAGGTTTACCGGAGAAAGTTCCGTGCCATCCAGAAAGGATCCACAGACTCTTACGCGGATGTGGCTAGCCGCTTATGCACCACATTCCGCCAATGGACTAGAATTCTTAAAGAAAAGACTTATGCTACCCTTGAGGATTTGATGATCCATGACCAACTCCTTGCAATATGCCCTACAGATGTGAGACAGTTTGTGCTGGAGCGCAAGCCCCAGTCTGTGAAAGAAGCTGCTGAGCTGGCAGACATGTTTGTCGCAACCCGGGTACCGGACATTCGCAAACCTGTGATGACGGACACCCACGGGCCGGTGGTATCAGACATCCGCAAACCCCTGGTACCTGACAGCCGCAAAACTCCAGTACCCAACCAGGACAGAGCCATGTCCCAGAACTGGAGAGAAGGTAGGCCCGTTGGCCCTGTGAACCGTGAGACAACCAGGTCCTGGTGTGAGCTGTGTCGCAGGCCCGGTCACACCAAGCAAACCTGTTACGCAGGGAAGCCGGCCCAACCTCCTAGCACCGCGACGACGCCAAGCCCTAAGGGGGCCAACGTTTCCACACCTACCTCATCTGCTGTATTGCTGGTCGGAGGACCCGAGGTGCACCGCGGATCCCAGAATCACCAGCCTGTCACTGTGAACGGCCAGACTGTCATCGGATTCCGTGATACCGGTGCAGATGTCACCTTGGTCCGTTCACATCTTGTTACGAAGAAGGATATCCTTCCAGGAAAGTACCTCGCTCTGACCGGAGTTGGGGGCACTCGCACTCATGTGGCCCAAGCCCAAGTCACCATTGATTTGGGAATGGGACGACAAAAGCGGGTTGTTGGGGTCCTGGATGATATTCCTGTTGCCACAGTGCTTGGCACTGATTTGGGCACCCTTGTTTCCCAATATGAATACCCTGCAAGCGCGCAGGAGGCCCAAGCAGGGCTCCCTGACCTAAACCAGGTACTGTACAGCCCTTTGGGGAAACAGGGAGACGGGGACACTTTGCCTGCTATTCCTACTGTCCCTAACGCACCTAGGGAGGTATCAGATTTAAATGTACAAGCAACCGAATGTCATTTGCCTACTTCTGCACCTGTCATTGTTGATCCAAATGCGTGTGTTAGTGTTAGCGATTCTGACCCTCAGGCGGATGACAATGCGAGAAAGACCTTTTCATGTGATGATGATGATGATTGGGTAACTGCGCTGGTAGACGCTTCCAGTGTCGCCAGTAACCTGGGCTCAGAGGGGGCTGCGGGGACAGAAACAGCCGTCCCTCCACCCACCTCTGACCCCTGCATTGAAGGTAACTCTCCACAGCTGACTTTATACGTCACTGGTCAGCTGGAGGAGACCGCTGGCGCTGCATTCGTGCAGGCCTTAAAGGGTGACCCTAGTCTGGAGGCACTTAGGGCCCGAGCTGGCCAGCCTCCAGGTGAGGGCACTCCATATAAAATCTATTGGGAGAACAACCGACTGTACTGTGAAGCTGTACAGCCTACAAAAGGTGGCGCAGGTGAGAACACGAGACAGCTGGTAGTCCCTAGGGAATTTCGGGCACAGGTGCTCAAAGCAGCCCACGACATTCCACTTGCAGGACATTTGGGTATCAGAAAGACCCACAAACGTGTTCAGAACCATTTTTACTGGCCCACGATGGGAACGGACATAACTAAGTACTGCCGATCGTGTACCACTTGCCAGAGGGTTAAGAAGGCTGGAGGACCCCGCAAAGCTCCTTTGCAGCCACTGCCCGTGATCACAGAGCCCTTCCGGCGAGTGGCAGTGGATATAATTGGTCCCCTTCCCATTCCTAGCAGTTCTGGCAAGCGCTACATCTTAACGGTCGTGGATTATGCCACCCGTTATCTAGAGGCGGTAGCACTGTCTTCCCTTAGGTCGGCCACGGTGGCAGATGCCTTGATCGGGATTTTCTCGCGTGTAGGTTTCCCCGCCGAGATGATCTCTGATCAGGGCTCTTGCTTCATGTCGGAGCTAATGGAAGCCCTCTGTGAGAGGATGCAAATCAAGCACACCACTTCCAGTGCGTATCACCCGCAAACCAACGGCCTTTGCGAACGTTTCAACGGAACGTTAAAGCAAATGCTGGCCACGTTCGTGTATTCGCAGGGGAAGGACTGGGAGCGGCATCTGCCTCATTTGCTGTTCGCTTACAGAGAAGTGCCACAGGAGTCCACTGGGTTCTCACCCTTTGAACTCCTATATGGACGAAATGTCCGAGGGCCCTTAAAACTGATTCGGGAGACCTGGGAAGGAAAAGGTAACCCCTCAGAAGTCTCTGTGGTTGAATATGTCCTAAAATTTTGGGACAAAATGGAGTCCCTCATGACCATAGTGACGGAAAACCTTGCAAAGGCACAGGCCAAACAGAAGGCTTGGTATGATCAGCATGCCAGAGAGCGGTCATACCAAGCAGGTCAGAAGGTATACGCCCTACTCCCTGTCAGGCAGAACAAATTGCAGGCTGCCTAGGACGGGCCATACACCATTCTGAAACAGGTGAACCCAGTCACTTACCTAGTGAGTCTCGGGGGTAAGCGACAGAAACTGTTCCACGTGAACATGTTAAAAGCACACGAGGAAAGAGAGCAGTATGTATTAGCAGTGTGTAGCCAGCTAGAACCCGAAGAACCAGATCCACTGATAGACTCGCTAGCCGAGCTACGAGACGTGGCAGATGATTGGAACATCAACCCCCACCTCTCGTACCCACAGAAGCTTCAGCTCACCACTCTCCTGAGTGCGCACCGCGCCACATTCTCAGGCATCCCTGGCCAAACCAACCTAGCAGCTCACCGAGTTGACACAGGGAACCACAAGCCCTTACGGCAGGGCCCCTATCGCACCTCACCCGAAGTGCAGGCTGAGATCAAACGAGAGATTGATGAGATGCTACAGTTAATGGTCATCCAGAAATCCTATAGTCCGGTTGTTTTAGTCCCCAAAAAGGACAAGACAACCCGGTTCTGTGTCGACTATCGGAGACTGAATGACATCACCATAACCGATGCGTATCCCATGCCTCGAATTGATGAATTGCTGGATCAGCTGGCGTCCGCCAGCTATCTAACAATCATGGACTTGAGCCGTGGATACTGGCAGATTCCGCTTGCACCAGAGGCAAGAGCGAAATCCGCATTCATCACCCCTTTGTCACGGCGGGGAGTGGGGAAAACCCCCCACCGTTCAATAGCTGATGCTGCAACGCCAGATAGCAGGGAACAGGGAGCAGGTCACCTCCTAACGTAACCCTAAACACTCTCCCTGGACTCCTAGCGCATGAGCCGCCTCATAAGGTAAGGGGGCTCATACTCACCAACCTAGGACCCTGCTATCCCTGCCTCACCCTAGGCCTGATGGCAGGGCAGAGACTGCCTGTGCATCCACGACACGGATGACAGGCGTCTCCAGAGGCCCAGTAGCTGACAGGATGCAAGGCTATGGGGGAAGCCGTACGGCAGGTAAGTCACAAAGCACAATAACAATGTTGTCTACTCTTACCTGCCGCAGCCAAGATGGAAAGAGGCTCCGGGCTGGGAAACCCACGGTCTTGCCTTCGCTTAACCCCTCCGGGTAAGCATGCCCCTTCCAGAGCCTCTTTCCATCTTGGCTGCGGCAGGTAAGAGTAGACAACATTGTTATTGTGCTTTGTGACTTACCTGCCGTACGGCTTCCCCCATAGCCTTGCATCCTGTCAGCTACTGGGCCTCTGGAGACGCCTGTCATCCGTGTCGTGGATGCACAGGCAGTCTCTGCCCTGTCATCAGGCCTAGGGTGTAGCAGGGATAGCAGGGTCCTTGGTTGGTGAGTATGAGCCCCCTTACCTTATGAGGCGGCTCATGCGCTAGGAGTCCAGGGAGAGTGTTTAGGGTTATGTTAGGAGGTGACCTGCTCCCTGTTCCCTGCTATCTGGCGTTGCAGCATTAGCTATTGCACGGTGGAGGGTTTTCCCCACTCCCCGCTGTGACATAATAATAAATAAGGGTGAATCACACAGACAGGATCACAAACATCCCAGGAGCAGAGCTCCACACCAAGCTGAGCCAAATCCAAACTGAACCTTCAGACTCCAACACACCAACATATAAGGAGGCCTGAGGTCACACCCACATAGAGACACACCCAATGTTCACACACACAGAAGGGAATTAACCCTTCCAACCCCAGTGGAAGGGAAGACAGCAACTAAAAGTGCATACAACTCAAACCCTGTGGAAACCAAACAGGGAATGTGCACACATATAAACACGTTGCCAAGGGCAACCGCACGCATGCCTGTTATCCGCGGCAACCGCACCTGAGGCAAACCACTAAGTGCCCCCAGCTGCGGTTGACACAACACCAAAACCGCGGGTAACTGCATGAGGCTCCCAAGGAGTCACGACCATGACCAAGGGTCGTGACACCCTTTTGGCCTCTATGAGTTTACTTGTATGCCCTTTGGGATGAAGAATGCGCCCGCCACCTTTCAGCGGGCAATGAATGAACTGTTGGAAGGAATGCAAGGGTATGCCCTAGCATATCTGGACGATATAGCCATATATAGTCCAACCTGGGAAGATCACCTTGACCATCTGTCACAGGTATTGGGAAGACTGTCCGCTGCCAATCTGACCGTTAAGCCCAACAAATGTCAGATTGCCATGACAGAGGTTCAGTACTTAGGACACAGAGTAGGCAGCCAGACCCTGAAACCTCAGATAGGGAAGGTCGATGCCATTGTAGCATGGCCACGGCCTAACACCAAAAAACAAATACAGGCATTTCTGGGAACGGCAGGGTACTATAGGAAGTTTGTTCCATCCTATAGTACTCAGGCTAAACCGCTGACCGATGCAACGGGCAAAAAACAACCCAACACGGTCACATGGAACTCGGAACTAGAACAGGCATTTCGGGCCCTAAAGGAAGCGCTAGCTAGCGCTCCTGTCCTTCAAGCTCCCGACTTCTCCCGTCAGTTCCTAGTACAAACTGACACCTCAGACCACGATCTGGGAGCCGTCCTTAGTCAGGTGGACGCAACCGGGAATGAGCACCCTGGTCTCTACCTGTGCCGAAAACTACTCCTGCGGGAAACCGCATACTGCACCACTGAGAAAGAGTGCCTAGCGATCGTATGGGCCCTACAGAAATTACAATCGTACCTATATGGACGATCCTTCATGGTCATCACAGATCACAACCCTCTCAGCTGGCTGAAACGTACTTCTGGTACCAACGGAAAACTTCTCCGCTGGAGCTTAGCGCTCCAACAGTACGATTTCACGATTCAGCACAAACCGGGAAGTCGCCATCAGAATGCTGACGGACTTTCCCGCTGTAACGAGTTCAAATAGGGAGTTGGGATTGCGTCAGTCCCAGTCTTGCTGACCACTCCTTCCCCAATCTTCCAAAGGGGGGAGGTGTGACGCTTTGCGATCCACAGCGATACTAGGAAATCACAAATGCGCCATATTTCTCAATCACAAAGACAAAAGAGCCTTCACTAAGAATCTTCTCTTTCACTAAAGGAGTAACTCACAGATCAGAGGTACAATTAGCACCTTCTTGCCAAAGAATCTTCCTGCCCCATGCCAGGTTGAGTAGCCATCAATCTGGTATTCTCTTGACAGAACTTCATAAAAAACTTCCTTTCTGCAGCCATAGTGTCTCCAATACCAGCAGGGGTCTCACACCTTTAGCCTGGGCAGCGAGCTTCAGAAGAAAAGGACAGATCCTTATCACACAGCTGGTTGGTACAGGAAGGAAGATGATCTGAAAGTCCTCTTCAATCCATAAGCTTCATATTTTTCCCATATTTTCCTAATATTTCATGGGTTATGGAAATGTGAAAGGAACCATCTTTTCAGAGATGGTTTTGGTTCTCCTAACCCACCTTCTAGGAAACCCGTGGACAAATCAGAGATTCCCGCTCTGAGATATAAAGGTTCTCAGGCACCCTGTGTTATCTTTTAGTCGTATTTGTTATCAGATGATGCGTAAAATTGTACTGATTATCAATATCAACTATATTTCTTGATTGGACTTACGGGATATGGAGAAATGGGCAAAGCAAAGATGCTGCCAAGTTTTCTCCCTATGGGGCAAAGGACTGCCCCTGTTCCAATTACACAAGGCTGGACCTGAACGTGTCATAACCACTCCCCACTTCAGAGTAGGTAAAAACAGTGACACACTCAGGTCCTGCGTCCTTCACCTACCATCTGACGTCACCTAACATCTCGACCGCCCGCAGGGACACGGGCACCTCACCATCTTGGATTATTATTTCAAAGACTTTGCCTATTACTGGACCCTACCACGGTAATTCTGAACTTACAGACATTCTATTTCCTTCCACCTCTAACTATTTCTATCCAAACCAATCTGTTCACCTGGCAGGTATATTTATATGTCAGCTTTAATATATATATATATTTTTGTGTGTAGTTTTAGAATAAAAACTAACGATTTCATCGTTCCAGTTTTGCCCTTGTTACTTGATGACCTGATCTATGCTAAGAACTCTGTCCTCAGAAGACATACTACCAAATTGTTTTATTTTTATAAATTGTTAATGTACTAGCTAGGTTGCAAATATAAATTTCCAGCATGAAATCAGTAATTTTATTTTTACCGATTGTACATACAATCATGATTGCATCCTGTCTGGGCCCACCAACCAATCTTAAACGTCTTCTGTGCTCACAGTGGATTCGCCTCCAGGAGTCTCTAGTGGAGACCTGTATGGCAACTGTGGCATAGTACGACGGGATTGGCGGGTGGTCGTCACATAGCGGAAAATGATTTTTGTTTATTTTTTTCTTACAAAGTCTCATATTCCACTAACTTGCGACAAAAAAAAAAAAATTCTAGGAACTCGCCATGCCCCTCACAGAATACCTTAGGGTGTCTTCTTTCCAAAATGGGGTCACTTGTGGCGTAGTTATTCTGCCCTGGCAATTTAGGGGCCCATATGTGTGAGAAGTAGTATGCAATCAAAATCTGTAAAAAATGACCGGTGAAATCCGAAAGGTGCACTTTGGAATGTGGGTCCCTTTGCCCACCTAGGCTGCAAAAAAGTGTCACACATCTGGTATCGCCGTACTCAGGAGAAGTTGGGGAATGTGTTTTGGGGTGTCATTTTACAGATAACCATGCTGGGTGAGAGAAATATCTTGGCAAAAGACAACTTTTCAATTTTTTTCATACAAAGTTGGCATTTGACCAAGATATTTATCTCACCCAGCATGGGTATATGTAAAATGACACCCCAAAACACATTCCCCAACTTCTCCTGAGTACGGCGATACCAGATGTGTGACACTGTTTTTGCAGCCAAGGTGGGCAAAGGGGCACATATTCCAAAGTGCAACTTTCGGATTTCGCAGGCCATTTTTTACACATTTTGATTGCAAAGTACTTATCACACATTTGGGCCCCTAAATTGCCAGGGCAGTATAACTACGCCACAAGTGACCCCATTTTGGAAAGAAGACACCCCAAGGTATTCCGTGAGGGGCATGGCGAGTTCCTAGAATTTTTTATTTTTTGTCACAAGTTAGCGGAAAATGATGATTTATTTTTTATTTATTTTTTTTCCTTACAAAGTCTCATATTCCACTAACTTGCGACAAAAAATAAAAAATTCTAGGAACTCGCCATGCCCCTCACGGAATACCTTGGGGTGTCTTCTTTCCAAAATGGGGTCACTTGTGGCGTAGTTATACTGCCCTGGCAATTTAGGGCCCATATGTGTGAGAAGTACTTTGCAATCACAATGTGTAAAAAATGGCCTGCGAAATCCAAAAGGTGCTCTTTGGAATGTGTGCCCCTTTGCCCATCTAGGCTGCAATAAAATGTCACACATCTGGTATCGCCGTAGGAGAAGTTGGGGAATGTGTTTTGGGGTGTCATTTTACATATACCCATGCTGGGTGAGAGAAATATCTTGGCAAAAGACAACTTTTCCCATTTTTTTATACAAAGTTGGCATTTGACCAAGATATTTATCTCACCCAGCATGGGTATATGTAAAATGACACCCCAAAACACATTCCCCAGCTTCTCCTGAGTACGGCGATACCACATGTGTGACACTTTTTTGCAGCCTAGATGCGCAAAGGTGCCCAAATTCGTTTTAGGAGGGCATTTTTAGACATTTGGATCCCAGACTTCTTCTCACGCTTTAGGGCCCCTAAAAAGCCAAAGTCTCACTTTCCGCTAACTTAGGACAAAAATTTAAATCTTTCATGGACTCAATATGCCCCTCAGCGAATACCTTGGGGTGTCTTCTCTCCAATATGGGGTCAGTTGTGGGGTGTTTGTACTTCCCTGGCATTTGAGGGTCTCCGCAATCATTACATGTATGGCCAGCATTAGGAGTTTCTGCTATTCTCCTTATATTGAGCATACAGGTAATGAGATTTTTTTTTTCCGTTCAGCCTCTGGGCTGAAAGAAAAAAATAAACGGCACAGATTTCTTCATTCGCATCGATCAATGTGGATGAAAAAATCTCTGCCAAAAAAAAGAAAAAGGAGGGGAAAGGCGTCTGCCAGGACATAGGAGCTCAACATCCATACCCACTTAGCTTGTATGCCCTGGCAAACCAAATTTCTCCATTCACATCAATCGATGTGGATGAATAAATCATTGCCGGGATTTATTATTATTTTTTTTATATGCAAAGTGTTTGCCAAAGCATAGGAACGCCGCCTCCTCCTCAGCTCGTATGCCTTGGCAAACATATCTTTTACTGCAGAGTAGAAATCTCGTCTTGCAGCGCCGCATACACCGACTTGCATGTAATCTGACAGCAGCGCAATGCTTCTGTCAGAATGCACATCAGTGCTGCAGCTGGTCGATCGGTTGGTCCACCTGGAAGGTAAAAAAAAATAAAAAAATAAAAACCAGGCCGCAACGCAATCATTTTATTAACTTTGGAACAGAACATATAAACTTAAACTTTTTGAACTAAACATTAACCTTTTTGCTTACTGTTGTTTTTTTTTTTTGTTTTTTTTACCTTTATAGAACAAACCTCTCCTTCCCCATGGGTCAATGTTGCAAAGCGCAAATTGCCCAAAGATGTGGCGAAGTGCGTTATGCACTTTGTCCCAGGTGAAAGGAGACGTTTGCAGCAGCTGTGAGTGAATGGGCCCTAATAGCCCTGTGTGCCTGTCCTGGTGAGATGTGATCCCTATGCTAGGTGTACCTGTGTGTGGTACTTCCGGAAACACTCTCCAAAGCATAGGGCAGGGTGGTCAGGACAGTCAGGACAGAAATAGCGGGTGTCATACCTTATTCCACTCCTGCTACAGACACAACATCTTTTTCGGGGTGACGGTTGGGTTGAGGTACCAGGAACGACATTGGGGAAATGTCGCTCGTGTAGACGGCTAACTACACTGGTGGATGGGGCCACGGAACCTCCTGGGTACAGGAGGTTCTCGATGATCTCTTCCTGAAATTTGAGAAAGGATCCAGTTCTCCCAGCCTTACTGTAGAGAACAAAACTATTATACAGAGCCAATTGAATTAAATATACAGACACCTTCTTATACCAGCGTCTGGTTCTGCGGGAAACTAAATACGGAGACAACATCTGGTCATTGAAGTCCACCCCTCCCATGTGAAGGTTATAGTCGTGGACTGAGAGGGGCTTTTCAATGACACGGGTTGCTCGCTCAATTTGTATTGTCGTGTCTGCGTGAATGGAGGAGAGCATGTAAACGTCACGCTTGTCTCTCCATTTCACCGCGAGCAGTTCTTCGTTACACAATGCAGCCCTCTGCCCCCTTGCAAGACGGGTGGTAACGAGCCGTTGGGGGAAGCCCGCGCGACTAGTTTGCGCGGTGCCACAGGCGACAATCTGTTCTAGAAACAAATGCCTAAAGAGGGCCACACTTGTGTAGAAATTGTCCACATAAAGATGGTACCCCTTGCCGAATAAGGGTGACACCAAGTCCCAGACTGTCTTCCCACTGCTCACCAGGTAGTCAGGGCAACCGACCGTCTCCAGGGTCTGATCTTTTCCCTCATAGATCCAAAATTTGTGGGTATAGCCTGTGGCCCTTTCACAGAGCTTATACAATTTGACCCCATCCCGGGCGCGCTTGCTTGGGATGTATTGTTTGAAGCCAAGGCGCCCGGTAAAATGTATTAGGGACTCGTCTACGCAGATGTTTTGCTCTGGGGTATGCAAATCTGCAAATTTCAGGTTGAAATTGTCTATGAGGGGCCGAATTTTGTGGAGCCGGTCAAAAGCTGGGAGGCCTCTGGGACGGGAAGCGGTGTTGTCACTAAAGTGCAGGAAACGCAGGATGGCCTTAAAACGTGCCCTGGACATAGCAGCAGAGAACATGGGCATGTGATGAATTGGGTTTCGTGGACCAATGTGACCGCATTTCATGCTTCTTAGTTAGACCCATGTTGAGGAGAAGGCCCAGAAAAGTTTTAATTTCGGAAACTTGGACTGGTTTCCACCGGAAAGGCTGGGCATAATAGCTTCCCGGGTTGGCGGTTATAAATTGTGTGGCATACCTGTTTGTTTCGGCCACTACTATGTCTAAGAGCTCCGCAGTCAAGAACAGCTCAAAAAATCCCAGGGCCGAATCGATCTGAGCTGTCTCAACCCGAACTCCAGACTGGGCGGTGAAAGGGGGAACTACAGATGCGGCTGAAGTTGGGTACTGCCAATCAGGGTTTGCCAGCACCTCTTGGATTCTAGGGGCTCTACAGGCCCGTCTTTGCGGTGGCTGCGACGGGGTCACTACTGCTCGTGCCACCGTACCAGCTTCAACTGCCCTTCTGGTGCTCGCCACTTCACCAGGTTGTACGGCAGTGCTGGTACTAGGTCCAGGGAGGGCTGCGCTGCTGGTGTATGCCTCACCACGTAATCCGACAGCGCCAGCCCCACTCTGCTGCTCTTGAAGCGGATCCTGCGCAACCTGTGGTCTAGCAACACGGGGCCGCCTGGTGCTATCAGGGACCTCAGCCTCCTCGTCCGAACATTCGGTCAGAGTGCCACTTCTTTCTACAGGTTCGTATTCTGACCCGCTAGATTCATCAGATGAGGGTTCCCATTCCTCATCCCACTGGGTCAGAAGCCTGTAAGCCTCTTCAGAAGAATACCCCCTGTTTGACATTTGGGCAACTAAATTTAGGGGTATTCCCTGAGACTACCCAAGAAAAAAAGCAAGCCTGCCTTACAAAGGGGAGGCTAGCGAAGTACCAGAGGCCGCTGCGGTTGATAAAAAATATCAAAACAGATTTTTTTATCGCCGCAGCGCGTGTAAAGTGAATTTGCAGCGATCAAAAAAAATATTTTTTTTGTCACTGCGGTGGGGCGGGTGTGGGCGAACGCACGTGTGGGCGACCGATCAGGCCTGATCGGGCAAACACTGAGTTTTGGGTGGAGGGCGAACTAAAGTAACACTAATACTATTATAGATTTGACCGTGATCAGTTTTGATCACTTCCAGATACTATAAAAGTACAAATGCTGATTAGCGATACGCTAATCAGCGAATCAGTGACTGCGGTGCGGTGGGCTGGGCGCTAACCAATCCCTAAACTACCTAACCAAGGAGCCTAAACTATCCTAAAACCTAACGGTCAATACCAGTGGAAAAAAAAAACTGACAGTTTGCGCTGATCACGTTTTTCCTTTCACTAGTGATTGACAGGGGCGATCAAAGGGGTGATCAAAGGGTTAATTGGGGTGCAGGGGGGTGATCTGGGGCTTGTGTGTAATGTTTGGTGTACTCACTGTGAAGCCTGCTCCTCTGCTGGATCCAACCGACGAAAAGGACCAGCAGAGGAGCAGGGCAGCCATATAACAGATCATATTTACTAATATGATCTGTTATGTGGCTTCTGATTGTTTGTTTTTTAAATCATCAGCTTGCCAGCCGCGATCATTGGCTGGCAAGCTGATGAAGCGACCCCCCTTGACGAAATGCCGGCCCGAACTGCGCATGCGCGGGCCGGCAAAGCGCTTCATCGCGTGTATTGCGAGATGACACGTATATGCGTGACTATCGCAGCGCTTCCGCCTATGGACCACACATCTGCGTTAGGCGGTCCGGAGGCGGTTAATTAAGGCCTAAACTAGTTCAGACCCTGTGAGATACACCCTCTACATACATGGGTTTGATTCAGGCATTTGAAATTCAGTTATTTTGGGTAAAGAAAACTTTAATTCAGGTCTACACTAGTTCAGACCGTGTGAGATACACCCTCTACATACAAGGGTTTGATTTAGGCATTTGAAATACAGTCATTTTGGGCAAATAAATCTTTAATTCAGGCCTACAATGAATCAAGCCATGTGAGATACACCCTCTACATACAAAGTTTTTTTTTTTCAGGCATTTGAAATACAGACATTTTGGGCAAAGAAATATTTAATTAAGGCCTATACAGGTTCAGGCACTGTGAGATACACAATTTACATACAGGGGTTTGATTCAGGCATTTGAAATACAGGAATTTGGGGCAAAGAAATCTTTAATTCAGGGCTACACTGGCCCAGACCGTGTGAGATACACCCTCTACATACAGGGTTTTGTTTCAGGCATTTGAAATACAGGAATTTGGGGCAAAGAAATCTTTAATTCAGGGCTACACTGGCCCAGACCGTGTGAGATACACCCTCTACATACAGAGTTTTGTTTCAGGCATTTGAAATACAGCCATTTGAAATACATTTTGGGCAAATAAATATTTCATTAAGGCCTAGACAGGTTCAGGACCTGTGAAATACACAATCTACATACAGGGGTTTGTTTCAGGCATTTGAAATACAGCCATTTGAAATACATTTTGGGCAAATAAATATTTCATTAAGGCCTAGACAGGTTCAGGACCTGTGAAATACACAATCTACATACAGGGGTTTGATTCAGGCATTTGAAATACAGCAATTTGAAATACAGTCATTTTTAGAAAATAAATATTTAATTCAAGCCTATACTGGTTCAGTCACTGAAATACACCTTTTACAGACAGGGGTTTTATTCAGGCATTTGAAATACAGCCATTTGAAATACAGCCATTTTGATAAAATAAATATTTAATTCAGGCGCCTATACAGGTTCAGGCCCTGTGAGATACACACTCTACATACAGGGGTTTGATACAGGCATTTGAAATACCGCCATTTGGTGCACCAATATTGAATTCAGGCCAACACTGGTTCAGGCCGGGTGAGATACACCCTCTACATACAGGGGTTTGATTCAGGCATTTGAAATGCAGCTATTTGAAATAAAGCCATTTTGTGCAAAGAAATGATTAATTCAGGCCTACACTGATTCAAGCAATTT